>NC_060141.1:493325242-493625696 GCF_021461385.2 Schistocerca piceifrons
CGCTCAATCATACACAGCAAAACGGGTCAGGCAAACGATCGAGGCGTTCAGTTTGGAAATACTAGGGCTTTCGGCTTGTTCTGCAGACTTGGCTCCGTCCGATTATTATCTATCTGCATCAATGGGACACGCTCGCGGAACAACGCTTCAGTTCGTATGAAAATGTACGAAAATGGCTCGCTGACTGGTTCGCTTCAAAAGAGCCACTGTTTTATTTTATTTTGTTTTTTATTTATTTTTTTATTTTTTTGGCGTGGCATTCATAGCCTGCAGGAGAGGTGGCAGAAATATATAAATAGCAAAGGAGATTATTTTGAATAAAATATTGTTTATTAGTTTCAAACACTCAGACATGTAGTTATTGCAACCAAAGTCCAATTTCATACTTCTACACCTGGTAGACAGACGTTTTCCACCATCTCTATTTGCCAGTGGAACACGAGAGGTAATGACTGCATCATACGCTGGTTTGCAGAGCATGTATGTAAATGTAGATACCTATGTTATCACAAGAATCCATCACAGGAAGTATTGAAAGACCAAACACTTAAGTGCTGGTTTGCTTCCTGTTAAGAATGCAAATACTTTCACGCACTTTTGGAAATCTGCATTTACTTTTTGTAAACTTCTGTGAAGCTCTAGGGAGAAATTTTGTTTTATTTAAAGTAATGTCTTTTAATTAATAGTATTCTGAGTGCCTCAGATGGAAGATAATGACCGTGGCATCTAACGTCTAGAAGTTGCATCCTTGTTAGCACAGTGATTAAATCTCCTAAAAAATTTCCAAGCCGAAATGTCCAGATGTCTAAGTATATTCTGCATACGCTGTCCAAGTCAATTGGATCCAAACCAGGGTGGTGGTGCTTGATGCTGCCTTCTCCCATTTAACTCATTTAGTTCATACGCATCGTTCGGGGCAAAAGTGTTTGTACCATACCAGCTGCTGCTTACAAGTTGTACAACGCTAATTACGGCCTCTCTTTCGCACACTAGCCGCGGCAGCAGACGCCGGCGCCTGGGAGAAAGCCATTAGTCGCCACAGCAGGCACCGTTGGCAAGAAAGGGGAGGAGGGAGGGGGAGGTAGGCGTAAGTTAAGGGCGTGGCAGGCGCGCTACTTACCTGCGAGTCGTTACGTGGGCCGCCTGGCCCCCTATCGAAAGCCACATCTACCCTATAAATCTCGAGCCAGCCATAATGATAGCTGCGCCCAATCCGTATCGCACTGCCATCTCGCCGACTACCCTGATGGACCTATTCCGATATTTGAGTGCGTGCGTGAGAGCGTGAAAGCACGCTTTGTTGTGTGTAAGTGAGTATTTGTTACTGCACTTACGATGATCACTTGGCGATGATTTATACTTCGTGTGATGAATGTCAGCTTCAACCAGATTTGGAAAAATTAAATTGATAAGAAGTTTATTTTCTTGGCCATCATCCACAGCAAGTATACAAATATTCTTTTCATAAATTTGAACGCCTCTTTCTCGGTTAATCTATTTTATTTCCTCCACAGGCGCTTCGCCTCCCACTCGAAGGCGTCTTGCTTGTATTTAACATGGAATAATACAGTTTTTGTTATATATGCTATTTGAAGATTAGAAAGCAGCTCCATCCTGGCTTCACATAAAATTTTACTACTTACAGTTACTCATTTTCCAAGCCGACATTTACATTTGCTCCCGTCCTGTCAAGGTTCAGAGGTCACACTATCACTTCAGTTATGAATCTTTTTGTTTTGTAGTTTTCATATTCCGTACGATAACCGCTGTGGAACGCCTCTGTTAATAGTCTGGTACTGACCTGCAGATTTTCTTACAAGGACTACGAATGGTTTCCGTCGTAACTGTGTGCTCACGTGATGTTTCATTTCTTATTGATTTGCGTAAGTGTTGCCACCAAACGAAGTATATTGTGCAAACTTAATGACTGTTCACTTTTGCTCTCTCTCTCTCTCTCTGTCTCTCTCTCTCTCTCTCTCTCTGCTTGATTGTGATTGCGTGCGTTCGTGTGCCTGCCTGTGTGTGTGTGTGTGTGTGTGTGTGTGTGTGTGTGTGAGAGAGAGAGAGAGAGAGAGAGAGAGAGAGAGAGAGAGAGAGAGAGAAAGTTAGTAGAACAACACCTCAACAGATAATGATGGGAATAATACGACACAATCCCATTGGCATCACTCTTCCACGGTCCGTCGAAATAACCCTCCAAAAAATCGTCATCCTAAGGCCTAGAACTTTTCATCTAGTCTACTAGATCTATATTCGACTTTCTACAACCCCCGTCCTCAATAGCCACAATCCCATTTACCCAAAAATCTCAACATGAAGAAAGTACTTAATCACACACAGGCACATTGACACACACAAATTAGTACGTCAATTGTTTTCTAATCTACAAATATCGCAAATAAAAACGAAACTGTATTAGATTTAATCCACTGAAGATGCCTTAATGTAAAAGGCGAAACAGGCCTGGAGGAAATAGATTTCAATGAGAAAAAGGAGTTTCAACAAGAATGTAGATTAAACCACATGAGTAGGAAAAATAATCCTGTAACGCATTAACGGCGTGCTGCTTGGCACAGTCGCGTCGATTAAATGTATTGGCGTAACGTTGGTACGTTGGTGAGTGACATAAAATGTAAAGTGTACGTAAGGTTGGTTGTGTGGAAATCGAAAGGTGGAAACTGGGTGCAGATCATGTGTAAAGGAGACCACATTCACAATTTTTGTGCGAATCATTCTTGACCACCGCTCGAGTTTTCGAAATCCTCACTAGGTTGGATTAACGTCGGACGTCGAAGCTGAACGATTCTGATGACTCCAACATAAATATCGTGCAAGTGTCGCTAATACTAGAGAAATCAGGTATCAGTGCTTGTACAGAAGCATATAGACAATGGTGTTTCCTTGGCCCCATTTGCAAGTGGTACAGGCAAAGGAATGACTAGAGGTGGTATCCTCCGCCATGCACCATTAGGTGGTTTCGATGTTTGTATGTAGATGTAGGTGCATCACAGACTGGTGAACATGCCACCGTTGGCCATTTATGGACTCCAACGAGTCACATCATTCTAGCTCCACCCTCAACCCCAATGTTAATTTGAACATCATAGTGCTGTAATATGCCTGATTCCGTTGGAGATAGTATGCGCATGCCGTCCGTCTACCTTTGAACTGACTTTCACAGCCAGCTGTACGGGGAACAACAGATTAACGTGGACTCCAAATCACTATGGCCTTGGCTTTGTTTCACACGCGTCTCATCACTAGTGGTTAGGAAAGGTTAAATCGGAGGAAAAAGCTGTAAATCCGACCGCAAATCGAACCCCAGACTTTTGCATTTGTGTGCGACAGTAATCACCCAGCTACACGAGAATCAACGTACAGCTTGATTACATCACTATAACCAGCTTTCAGTGACGGAAGTAATCGCCGTTCCAGATCTCGCAGCAACTACGACTGAGTTCAACTAGGGTGGTTATAGCTTTCAGATTTCAGAGTCAGAATCAATTTCGATTTCAAAAAATATAATACTTTTCACAATTATCACTCCCCCTCCTACGATGTCTAGTCCTTCTTTTCAATATACATTCAATGCCTCATTCGCGGGCCGCTGGGGCCGAGCGGTTCTAGGCGCTACAGTCCGGAACCGCGCTGCTGCTAGGGTCGCAGGTTCGAATCCTGCCTCGGGCATGGATGTTTGTCACGTCCTTAGGTTAGTTAGGTTCAAGTAGTTCGAAGTCTAGGGGACTGATGACCTCAGATGTTAAGTCCCATAGCGCTCAGATCCATTTGAACCAATGCCTCATTCAATATTTTGGAGATGAATACTACTGGTTTCATCCAGTTCTCCGTTCCAATAATTTCAGTGCAGCAACTTTCCTGGAGGGTGGTGCATTCAGGGTCGTTGGCAATTCATTGTTACAGTCTTGACATTAGTAGTGTCTGCCTGTCTATTAACAAGCTTTCATCAGAGGATCTAAAACTATCGCCATGTCTGAAAGGTCGTGTGTAATGCACCCGCGATCTGTCAAGAGAGAACCTACAGTCCCCATCCTCTAACCTAAGTCCACAGATCTGCAGCCAAGACTGTCACAGAATGGACGGAGTCTCTGGTTGAGAACCTTCAGTCAGCTGTGAGCCAAAACACCCTTGTCTATTCCGTGCAAGAAACAACAAATGGTCAGGTATGATTGCACCCGGTGAACAAGACCAGCGGTCTTTACCACTTCTGCCAGGCCCCGGTACAGACTTAGGACAGCTTAAGAACCACAGCGATAGGCGACATTGATGCTCCAACTTGCAGATGAGTGTACCCTTCACCCTCGACAGCCACGGGCAGAGCTCCTCCACATCTCGGTAGAGAGCCGCCAGCAGACAAGCGCACACTGCACTTGTTTCCAATCCTGGACACTACTTCCTTAAAGGTTTCCATAATGCACTAACACTGGAGCTCGCGATAACTACTGCACCACCCTCTCGTTGTGTCTGTGCCGACCCTGATGAACGAGCGGCCGCTTGTCCGATCGTAGCTTGAACGAGCGAGACCAAATGGTAAGTCCCCACATGCACTCTCCGCCTACAGTGACAAGAACGTGTTACCACCTGTCACCGACTTTTCAGTGAGTGAGGTTACCCTCATCGGCTATGCTGAAAGGTGTCTCTGCAGCAGAGCCCAAGGGCGAACACCTGAGGTGTCCCATGTGACGCGATAAGCCGAGGCAACAGCCTGCAGACGGCTTGTATACAGGAGACTTCCGCAGCACATACGTGAAAGCATGTTGAGAGCTTCCAATGACCGTTTAGCTCAGTTATACAAATAATAGCATATTAAATATTATATCCGTTTAAAATACAACCGCAGGCTCGAACTGTAGTGGAGACGACGAACGAAACGAATGGCATTAATGGGCCCTAGATTACTAAACCCTTGTAAAATTTACGATTACTATAAGATATAAAACACTGCATCTTGCACGAGGGCGTTCTATAAGTAACGCGTACCTTTTTTTTCTCGGTCAATTTCGGTAGAAAATGCGGTCTGCCTCTTGGGGTATCGTGGTATATTCCTGCTCCAGCTCTTATAGTTTAGTGAAGTTCCGTTAGGTGATGGCGATGAGCATAACCTTCAAAATAGCGCCTGCAACGGGGGGCGGGGGAGGGGGGGGGGGGAGGTGTTCCAAGCGGAGAGCTGCCATTGAGTTCCTTTTGGAGGAAAACCAGAGCATCGCATATATTAGCAGGCACTTGAAGAATGTCTACGGGCAGCTGACAATGAACAAAATCGCAATGAGCCGTACGACGAGGCGTCTGTCATCATCGCAGTAAGTTCGTACAAACTTGTCTGATCTCCCGTTTGCCGGTCGGCCACACACTGCTGTGACTCCTGCAACGTTGGAAGATGAGAACCCTCTTATCCGAGGTGAATGACGGACCACAATAAAACATGTTCCTTCAGAAATGGACGTCTCTGTCGGTAGTGCTGACACACTCGTCCACCAGTTGTGGTACTCAAAGATATGTGGCCGCCGGGTTCCTTGCCGCTTAACCCAAGATCATAAAGAGCTATGAAGGACCATTTGTGCGGATCTGCTTGCACTTTACGAGTCTGATCGTGACAGTTTTTTGTCACTTCGAACCGAAAACATACGACAATCCATGTATTTGCACCAGACCACCTCTTTTCCGGAGAGAGGTTCAAAGCCTCACCCTTAGCCGGTAAAGTCATGGCGACCGTCTTCTGGTACTCTGAAGGGGTTATTCCCTTCGATGTCCTCCCTCATGATGCAACGAACGACCCGGAGGTGTATTTAGTGTTCTTCGCTACAAAAATGCGAACAGCCTTCTTCTTTCCCGTGACAACGCAATGCCTCACATAAGTCGATGCGCTAGGGAGGAGGCACAAACCTTAACTGGACTGTTCTACCTCATCAACCTTGCGGGATGGCCAACTTCCTTCCCCATCCTTCCCTAAGCCGATGGGACCAATGACCTCGCTGTTTGGTCCCCTCCCCCAAATCGACCAACCGACGGTCCATACACTCCGACTTTCATCCGTTTGACCAAATGAGGGATGCACTCCGCGGAAAGAAATATGTAGATTATGGGGAGTTTATTCATACAGCAAGACGTTGACCCGTAGAGCGATACCATGTTGTCATACAGGCTCTGCCAGTCAGGTGACATAAGGCCGTCACAGTGAACGGTGATTTTGTTGAAAATTATGGTTTCTTAGCAAAAAAAAAATTGTTCAAATGGCTCTGAGCACTATGGGACTTAACATCTGAGGTCATCAGTCCCCTAGAACTTAGAACTACTTAAACCTAACTAACCTAAGGACATCACACACATCCATGCCCGAGGCAGGATTCGAACCTGCGACCGTAGCGGTCGTGCGGTTCCAGACTGTAGTGCCTAGAACCGCTCGGCCACTCCGGCCGGCTCTTAGCCAATATAGTGTATTGGAATCCTGAATAACTCAACCTGCTTTCAGAAAAAATGTGTTACATTCCTTATTGAAAGCCTCTCGTACATAATTTTGTATGTAACGTACCACTGGAGATCTAAAAATGATAATTAACGAATGCATAACCTATAAATTATGACTTCCTTTGAACAAAATTCCGTGACGTAAATTTTCATGGTTCAAATGGCTCTGAGCAGTATGGGACTTAACTTTTGAGGTCATCAGTCCCCTAGAACTTTGAACTACTTAAACCTAACTAACCTGAGGACATCACACACATCCATGCCCGAGGCAGGATTCGAACCTGCGACCGTAGTGGTCGCGCGGTTCCAGACGGAAGCGCCTAGAACCGCTCGGCCACTAGCGGCCGGCAAAATTTTTATGATAGTTTAGTAGTAATAATATATTTTCCCCCCTTTAGTGTTCCAGAATTAATGTGTTGGTAAACTCGATACATAAATTTGAATATTAAAAGTAATTTTCTTAGCGATTCAGGATTCACTGGCATGTTGTCAAGGGAAACGGCCGCAGGACGGGAAGGTCCGCGTAATTTTTGATTTTTTTGGGAAAGAGTAAAGTAAAATAGTTCCAGTAAGGCGTGGCCGCTGGAAAGAAAGGCGTGAGTTGAGCTCAAATTCGCTTTACAGTCCCGCTTCCGCGGAGAGATGATGTTTCTGTTGGAGTGCTGGTCTGGCACCATCCTGGAATGACCAACCAAAAACTCCAGAGGTCGTTCCCGCCTCTCTGCCCGTAACTTCGCATTAGGGGTCAGTACGGGTCACTGGCCAGGTTGGCAGTATGGTACTATTTTTCTCCAGAGAAGCCACACCACTCTGTCACCTCCGAGACAATAAAACGGAGAAACACATTCAGTGGAGCCCCACAATAAGCCCCACTGTGACGCAGCATCTAGCCGCTGTCATGTGATCTCGGTTCATCGGAAGGTTTGCCGCTTGTGTAGGTCAGCCGCAGTCCGAGTTGCATCGTGTTCTGAACTCCATTACCTTAACTCAGATGAGTGCAGTAAATTCACGTTAGGATTCCGGACGCATCACTAGCTGATGTACGTTTTGGTCATCTACATATATACTCCGCTAGCCACCAAGCGCTGTGTGATCATTGTTCGATATGAAATCTGGTGTTAGTAATATATGCTCTACATCCTCGGCGGTGATCTGATTTTGGAATATAGTGAGCAGCCCCTTCCGTTTAGCACGTCGTCTATCTGCAAGCGTGCCCCACTTCAAACTTTCTATGAGATTTGTAACGATGGCTGAATGTACCATCCACGAATCCTGCCGCTCTTCTTTGGATCTACTCAGTCTCTTGAATCAGACTCAACTGGTAAGGGTCCCATACAGGTGAACAATACTCTAAGACTGGACGAACTAAAGTATTGAAAGCAACTTCCTTTGTTGAAGGACTGCACCGCTTCAGAATTCTACCTGTAATCCGCAATCTAGAGTTCGCCTTAACCGTTACTTGCGTAATCTGGTCGTTCCATTTGAGAATATTTCGGATAGTCACACCCAGATACTTGGCGGATGTTACCGCTTCCAAAGACTAGCCATTTATTTTGCACTCGTACATTAATCAGGATTTTCTCTTTGTTATACGCAGTACACTTACTAACTGCCAGTCATTGCACCACGCGTTTACTTTATGCAAACCCTCATTGATTTGTTCACAACTTTCGTGTGTTACTACTATACTACAGC
The DNA here is from genome assembly GCF_021461385.2 of Schistocerca piceifrons. Taxonomy (NCBI): domain Eukaryota; kingdom Metazoa; phylum Arthropoda; class Insecta; order Orthoptera; family Acrididae; genus Schistocerca; species Schistocerca piceifrons. The sequence continues at coordinate 493,333,421 of NC_060141.1, forward strand.
ATCATCAGCAAACAGTCTAAGGCCGCTGTCAATATCATTAACCAGATCGTTTATGTAAATCGTAAAAAGCAGCTGACCTATTACGCTACCCGGGGGCACACTTGGTGTTACGCTTGTTTCTGTTGAAGTCTCCCCATTCAGGACGGCATACTGCTATGTGTATGTTAGAAAACTCTCTATAAAAGCGCATATGCCATCGGATAGACCGTAAGCGCGCACTTTATGGAGCAAGTAACAGAGCGGAACTGAGTCGAACGCCTTTCGAAGAATATTGCATCAACCTGGGAGCCGGTATCTAGAGCCTGTTGTATATTATGCCCAGAGAGGGTCTGCTGTGTTTCGCATGACTGCTGCTTCCCAAAACCGTGTTGGTTTCTGCAGATCAGCTTCTCAGAGTCTAGAAAGGTCATCATGTCCGAATAAAAAATATGTTCTATGACTTAGCAACAAATCGATGACAGTGAAATTGGCCGGTAATTGTGTGCATCCGATTTTATACCCTTTTTATAGATTGCTATGACCTGGGCCTCCGTCCAGTCCCGTGGAACGTTTCGCTGTTTCAATTACCTCTGATAGATGATGGATTAGAATGGTGCTATATTTGTAGCATAGTCAACATATAATCTTATGGGGATACCGTCTGGGCCTGGTGCCTTCCTGGCATCTAAGGATCTTAACTGTTTTACACTAAACATTTTCAGTAGCGACAAGCGCGCTCTGCCGGTTCTACAAGCAGTCCTGCGTCTGCATTTGTGTTGAGCAACGCACTCGAGCTCCTACGCCCTTCCTTTTCGTCTTTCTTCCTATCAAGGTTCATTAATCTGCTCGTTTATTTCCTTCTAATTGATTCTCTCCCAATACATCGAGAAATTTTTCCCACAGCCTTAAACAAGCTCTGACATATTATTTTTAGTGGTTAGCTTGCTTATGCCGATAGGATTCCCGAATCGTGCATTCCCTGCTGTTCCCATACTGTGAAGGCTGCGTCGCACTTTCCCCCTGTGCCTTAAGATGAGGATACTGATTTTAATCCAACTATTACTCGCCTGTAGCTGTTACTCTTGTCCTTTAACACTCTGCGTGTCGGTGATGTAATATTACAGCGCTTGCGGGAAATGTGAACGTGCGGCGGACGTAATATTAAGTCACGCCAGTTATTATGATTTTCCTGCGTTTCAAACGTATATTTACGGCTCCCGCAAACGTCTGTCACGTCTGCAGGCTTCGTAGTTTTTGCTGGATGGTAGTAGCCGAGTCACTTGAAAAGTTCGTCGTTTTTGTAACCTTCGTTATTGGCTCTTGTTTCGTAGGTGTTAGCTGACTTTCAGCTTCCTTCTGTTTCGCGCGCTTCGAGTGCTTTTCGGTTGATTTCAAAATATGCCATGAAGAACTGAAATGCCTAGCACAAATGCTTTGCAAAGTCCCTGACCTGTCTGCAGTTGACGAGAACGAAATATTTAATGATGTTTTGGATTACACGAATATCGTACTTTTTCGATGATTATTTTGTTATGAAGGATTTTCGTTCAGGTAGACCAGGAAATAAATCCGGTAATATGATTCCAGTGAGTGTAGTACTGGACTAGGTTTCTCTCCATGTTCCAATTTGTATCACACTGTACTCCACTACGAACGCTAAATTTCCTGTATTAAGAAAGAGCTTCAGTTCCATTTACTCCTTTATTTTTAGTTTACTACACGTTTCAAGGCACTAGGAGCCACATTTTCGGGTGCACCTTAACATGTGGTGCTTAATGCCATGTAACCAGTAACGATCTAAAAATAAAGGACTAAATGCTGCTGAAGATAGTTACTCCTAGCTGTGGTTGACGTATCTAAAAGACTGTCTGCGAAATTTTGCTTTACTCTTGTGTTTGTGTGTTTCTTTACATTTAATTGGCTGTAAAAGGAATTTATACAGAAATTTCACGCGTTCGCTTACCGCTCTATGTATTTGAACACAAAAATTTCTTTTCAGTTTTTTTTCGATAATTACTACTAAATGGAAATTTCATGTGGATGTAGATTTAACAGTAGCAATGCCAAAATATGTATTTTTAAAGCAGGAAGGCCAATAAACCTAAAATGTATTGAAATTTCACTTTCACAGTTGTACACACGAATAATAACTTCCAAAAAACCACATATTTCAGCCAGTCGACAGGTAACGGCAGCTTCGTACAAGACCAGCACCGTAAGTGTTAAACATTTCCTTCTGGGCACAAGCTCAGACGCTGAACGGTCGAGGCGACGCTCTTATTTATCTACAAACTTTCCGGAAGGAGTGAGAGTGCAAACAGATACGTTTATGCTTGATCGTAACTCACTTTTGATTTAATTAATATTGTCACGAATGGAGACGAATCAACGATATAATCCGTACCTGAGCTTCTCAGACATAGATCATCAATAATATCCAAGTATGCACGTTACCGACGGACCGTGGCCAACAGGTGTTCAGATCTCAAAGACTACAGCCAACTTCTCCTGCGTCTGCACACAGCAAACACACTCCCTACTACAAACACACTCCCTACTACTGAAAATGGGATGAAAACAATAAGCAAAAAATAAATAAACGTTAAAGAGCCCTTTTATCTTGTAACAAGGATTTGCACTACCGTTCTTGTTGAAAACAGAAACACAAGTTACTACACTGCTACACTGAATTTCTGACTGATACCACACCACTGCTCGCTGGCAGACAAGGAAATGAAAGAGAGGATCATTCGCGCTTGTGTCAAGCTATAAGCTTTTTCATTGACATTTTACAGGGTGGGGCAAGTAAGAGTGATCCGAACGAGTGGCTACCGTTTGTGGCAGCATTAACGGAGGAGGAAAAGGCCAACAGTTACTTTCAGTAGGATGGTGCAACTAACTGCCTATAGATTTGACCTGGCCTTGGAGTACATTTACGCAATCTTCACCACTGACAGAGTTGTTAACAGAGGTCAGTCTGGTCACTGCCCTAGCTGGCCACAGAGGTCACCTGATCTGTAAGGGTGCGATTACTTAGTGTGGGAAGCCCTCCAGTCTCACATCTATCGTAACATCCTTCCTCGTCATCGAGAACTGCAACAGAAAATTTCGGATGAGATTGCAGCAATTCCAGCAGTCTAGCTTCGATCTGCCTTCAGCAACTTGCTGAACAGGGCTCAAAAGTGCCAATAGATGAATGGTGGTCACTTTCAAAATCTGCTGTACTCAGGTCAGTACTGTATTTCATTTACTCTCCTGTTTTTCTTCCTACCCTGGAACTATGTTCTCTGGGCCACTATTATTTGCTACAATTCATGATTCAAAAAGGTAATAAGGAAAGCATATTTTTAAGATTCAACAATTTTATTAGAGTTCAATCGTCCTAATCTTAATACACAGTGTGTCCCAGAAAGAATATCCATTATTCGCCGATATGACAGGTAAGATCATTCCAACCAAACATGTCTAGTAAATATGGCCCCTAAAATGTATAACTTAAGAGCTATTAGCACTTCTTCATCTCTGACATCTTGAAACAAATTTTTCTACTGCAAGTTCTTTGCCATCTATATTTTGGGAGGATGTAGTATGCACCAAAATCAGAAAATAACTGTCTAGTAAACATGGGCTCCTTGCGCATCTTAATTTCTGTGTGCGCTTGTTGAGTAGAAGAGATGTGTTTCACATTAGTGAAAATGGACAAGTTCTCATAGCTTTTAATGTGTGTATTTTAGAGCCCATGTTCATTACAGTTTTTTGCTTCGAATCATGGTTCCGGTCATATCCCTGAATATTGACCATTCCTCCTGGGACACCTTGTATAAACGGTGGGTTGTAGAAAGTCAGATATGGCATGAATAAGGCTTTCCCGTTAAGACCACTCAGAAGCGAGTGCAATTATTTCGATAAATGTATGCTACAGTAGATGTTGTGATGCTGTGTACTGTTAGCCAACTAAATAAAACATCTACACAGTCAGCCTAAAGATTTCCCGCTTAAGTATAATATTTTTGATGCGACGTAGTTGGATACAAATGGCACAAAAGACATCTGTTTTAAAAATTTGAGTAAAAAACTGTCAATGAAAGACAATAAGAAAGAGAATTTTATGGAGGGGGGGGGGGGGCGCGTAGCAGAGGTCATTGAATGTGAATAAGAAGATATGCAGGAGATGCCGATGAAACTGTAAAGGAGCACATGCTCAGGAGAAGAAGAAACAGGAAAAAGGTAGTGGAGGAGAATAGAAGATTAAGGATGAAAGTGAGGGGGGATACGAAGGAAACGGTGTGATTAGAGGAATAGGAGGACTAAATGTTGCGAGAGAAGCATGGGATGAGTAGGAAAAGGTAAAGGATGAGGGCGAATCTAAGGAATAAAATTTAACTAATAATAAGATGTCGCAGATGCAATATAGTTGATACATCGTAAAATCCTTAGCGGCTTCCTGATCCCCTAGGAATCATTATCTGCTTAGAGCCGTTTAGAGTTAAGATATTTCTGGCACTACTGTGCAGTCAGTTCCGTGTGTGGAACGCGTTCATTACGTTGCTCGCAGGCTGGGAGAGCCGTTATTCCCAGTCCGCTATTAGCAGCCGAGCTTGTCTGATCGATAGTGGCACCGAAGCTTATTTTACGCACCAGCATTTCACGAGAACTGCTCGACGCGTTATTTTGAAGCAGTAACAATATGCACTGTGGACTGTGACGGGGCCTTATTACCTCCTAAATCGTGCCACAGCACATAGCTGCGAGCAGTGCTCGCCAATGGTGAGTTGCGAGCCAGGGACGGAGTCGGACGCAAATAACGCAGGGGCAGTGCCCGCCCACACACTCACTCACACACACACACACACACACACACACACACACACGAGAAAGTCCAGGCCTGATGGTCGCCGCCACTGACAGAACAGGGCGGCTTGAGTCGTCAGGCGGATTGTGCCGGAGGGGCAGAGACAAGGACAGCTGTCGCTTTTGTGAGAGGGGCTTATCTGGCCGCGAGCTCGCTCTGCGGACTTCACAGGCGGAGCCAGTTGGCTGGCTCGTTTGTTAAGATCTGGCTTGCTCGATTGCTATCTTCCGGGAGCTGCCGCAGTCCGCGGCGCCGCCAAAGGACGGCCGGGTTTAATTCCGAATAATGGGGGACGTTTGGACGGCTTAGCAAAGCTCCACGAATAAAACTGTGCCACAAACGTTTACCATGATTTGAGTCGAAATGTATTGTACGACTACGTAGGACAGAAAGATCTTTAATTGTAGCAATTCTCTCTGAGTTTTTCGCCAGACTACGTGAAGTAGTGTACGATCAATGATCAGTAACTGAAATGGTCTGGGATGCATAGCAACTCGTGACGCAGTTCAAACCTTTTTTATAATCATCTTTATTTCATATTTATGACATATACTGGGTGATGAACATCAACAAAAGCAAAACGAGGATAATGGAATGTAGTCGAATTAAGTCGGGTGATGCTGAGGGAATTAGATTAGGAAATGAGACACTTCAAGTAGTGAAGGAGTTTTGCTATTTGGGGAGCAAAATAACTGATGATGGTCGAAGTAGAGAGGATATAATGTAGGCTAGCAATGGCAAAAAAGTGTTTCTGAAGAAGAGAAATTTGTTAACATCGAGTATTGATTTAAGTGTCAGGAAGTTGTTTCTGAAAGTATTTGTATGGAATGTAGCCATGTATGGAAGTGAAACATGGGCCATAAATAGTTCAGACAAGAAGAGAATGAAAGCTTTCGAAATGAGGTGCTACAGAAGAATGCTGAAGATTAAATGGGTAGATCGCATAACTAATGAGGAAGTATTGATTAGAATTAGGGAGAATAGGAGTTTGTGGCACAACTTGACTAAAGAAGGGATCGGTTGGTAGGGCATGTTCTGAGGCATCAAGGGATCACCAGTTTAGCACTGGAGGGCAGCGTGGAGGGTAAAAATGGTAGAGGGAGACCAAGAGATGAATAAACTAAACAGATTCAGAAGGATGTAGGTTGCAGTAGGTACCGGGAGATGAAGAAGCTTCCACAGGATAGAGTAGCATGGAGAGCTGCATCAAACCAGTCTCAGGACTGAAGTCCACAACAACAACATACTGGGTGCTTCAGCTGCCCCTGACCGATGCCGTTTTATGCAACCCGCAATGTTATGTATTTCCTTCAAAAACCACGCACTCATATTCTCTTCTCGCTAAACTCATCTTGGTCTTACAGAAAAAAAGGAACAGGACCTTCATGTAGGATATTTAATGTAGATAAATTCTGTACAGCGATACGTTCACTCTGGAGGCCACAATTTCGAGTTATTCAAGAAAAATATACATAACATTCAATCAAACGAGCCTCCACCACCACACACATCTCCCAACATTCAGGGTTTCTAGTATGTTGTTCGCGTCACCCCCTCTTACCACTGTACAAAATTTCCCGATATTCGATCCCTATTTTACCTCTGTTCACGTCACCAGCATATTCGGCTATTTCGTTTAAATTATTAATCTAAACGTGCCCGGGAGAGTAATGAATTTTGGAAACGTCACCCTAAAACTAATTACTGTACTTTGACAACTCGATCCAGACTTAACCACTACAAGCACAATACTTTCGTAGTCAAAATGCCTGACGAAAACCATAAAGTAATTAGAATTGGAAGGAGAATCAGCATGTGATCGCTCTAAGCTAGTTGAAACCAGTGGCTACCAATTTTAATTGTGTATTACAGCACTGAGGATGGTCACTAAGTGACCGAAAACCGATTTTGCGGATAATAAAACAACAAAAATACGACCAATGCTGATTCTCCTTCCAATTCTATCTACTATTTCGTCGTGGTGCACAGAAAACTCCATGGAGTCGCCCATCAACAAAGTAATTCTTTTTTTATGCTGTTAAAATTCACAAAAATTCGTCGTATGTGTACATTGTCTACAGAAAATGCTGTTCTGTTTTGTTAGAGGACGTACTAAGAATATGTAGTTCCATTTTCTAGTTGATATAACTTTATAATAGTATACACTGTACTGTAAATATGAAGTAAAGATGAGTACAAGAAAAAAGACTTTATTAACTGCGTCACGGGTACTGATGCATTCCAAACATTCCCAGGTCGCATGTTCATTAATACGCACAATAACAGAAAAATACTGTTGAGATCTATGCTTAAACTGATATGGTGAGAAAATTATCTGTACAAATGGATGGATTATGTATTAGAAGAAATAGAAAACGGCCACAACTAGTGACCGTTCATAACGCTGTTTACTGAAATATAGTACTGTTAGAGATTACTAAGATACGCTCTTCAAGAGACGGATGTTCACGGTAATTATTGCTCATTGAAACTTATCTGCACACAAGATTATAAAGATTATGGGCGTTTCCGGCACTTGTGACTTTTCCTTATGGTGGGTGTGCTGTCCGAAAATCTGCATCATTTTTATGGCATTAATGAACATCTTCCAAATTCTGATGAAAAATACGCACATCTGATTCTTTATTGATCTCACCCATTTTGGGTACACTGACGTTGATACACAAAGACCCTTTTTAAAAAAGGTTGTCTTCTTGTAACACAAACATCCCTACGTTCGAAATATTGAAGTTTTGTGTGGCAGGCCTACACTACACCGCTTGTGTCCCTAAAGTTCAGATAACATTGAACATCGCGCATTATACAACGAAATTTCAAATTCTTAAACCACAGTCAACACTGGAACCAAAAATGATACAGGATCTTCGATGGTACTAACAAGCCAAAAAATTTACACTACAACAGTTTTGTAATTAACATGTTTCTGACATATTTAAGCATAGTGTTACAACTACCAGGCGACGACTTTTTGCGCTCATCAATGTTTCACATATATGTTTATGGCAAAAATTACACCCTGGATTGTAACTTTCGTTTAAACTACAGCATATGCTGTACCTTCACACAGGATACAATGTTCTGCGACCTGAATTAGGTCACTGACTGTAAAATGTGATGCGCTTCCATTCACAAATTTTACGGACATTGCAGCATTGCCAGGAAATGTAAACAGCAATACACGTAATTTCAGAGGTTTCAGTATTATCCACGATTGACATAGGAGACAAGTTTCCAAATCCCTCGCTATCAATGTGAGGTAAATTTTACGTTCATAGTTTACGTACCAAATCATTTAGACTGACGTGAGTCTCAAAGACTTAAGTCTTAAGGACCACATCTTCTTTTAAAATTCTTTTCATGGTTAACAATTTCACATCCTTACATGCCCTTTCCCTTTTTACAAAAACAATGAATAAAACATTTTGGTAAATGTCAGTTATAGGTAATTGTTTCTCGAAATATTATCCTTTAAAATTCATGTACATTTGCATGAATCCAAATCAACTCCGAAAAGCAATGTACACCGAAGCAATGGTTTTTGGAAAGATTTTACTTTATTTTGATGTCATGGAAATTCCTGTTATCCAATTTTTCTTTATACAAGCGAAAAAAGGAAGACGAATAAGAGAAATGAAACATTATTTTTTTAGTAACACCGTCTGTATCGCGTTATATATGTTTGTTTTGTAGGTCACTTTGGTTAGTGTAGGTTCCAGATGAAAACGTAGGACCTCAAAAACATTCAGTTTCAGTATCAGTAAGACGTACGTGGTGGCTGATAACCTAGCCAATGAGCGCCAGTAAACCGCAAACACACAATAAAACCCACGCCAAAGTGGCACGTTGATTATCAACAGTTGACCCCAGCATTGGCAAAGTTGGATTTATTGATATTGATCGTGAACGGTGTTCTACAAATTGCTCCGATGATGGCAAGAAGCGAAGCGCCGTTGCAGATAAAGACAGTCTTATTAAGAAAGTATTTACTGTGAGTGAGGATTCAGCCAGGATATTTATTTCCTTTATCTGTAAAACATTAATTCCATATTTTACTCGGTCAAATAATCAGTTGTTTCACGTGGCATAAGATTGCTGGTGTTGTCATAATGAACAGTGATGCGAGATTTTCTGAGGGTTTTCTGTTGCAGGCGATGGTTTCTGGCGAACAAATAGTTGCGTACCGTGCACAAATTATTTGTGCATTCTAATGCAGTGATCGTGACATGTCCTGTGTAACAAAAGAAACAAATAACTATTTTCTAGGAAGTATTTCTCGAACGAACAACTTTCGTTGGTATCGGTTCATTTTGGAACACCTATAAAGTTGGCTGCAGCTCATTTTCCTAGTCGTACAAGTAAACCCTTATTATGAGTCTTGGTACGATACTGCACACGAATTTCACACTTTCTCGGTCGAATTATTTGTGTGCTCCCTTACACCAACCGAAGCGAGGCTGCTCTGGGGACTCAGTAAATTTGTGGGGACTCGGTCGATAACATGCTCGTGGGCAACAGAAAGCCTAAGAATGCCTCAACATGCCTAACATTGCCTCGCCTCTGTCCCGTTATACAGTATCTGATGTAATGCAGAATTGCCGACTATATGTCACTAGAGCATAAAAGAAGGTGTGGAGTGTAATGTTGTCCATAGAGAAACAGTAACACCTGAATGACCGGACAGGAGAGCGGAGTGGACTAGCTATTGAGCTTACCTGAGTAACAAATCCGTCAGGGTCATTTCAACCGTTCTGACGCTGCCTAGGTCGACTGTTGTGATTGTGAAGTGGAAACGCGAAGGAACTACCACAGAGAAACCAGGATAAGGCGGACCTCATGTGCGGACGGATAGAGAGCGTCAAACACTTTGGAGGACGGTTGTTAATAACGGCAAAGATTCAGAGGAAGGATTCACTCTTGAGTTCCGAATTGCTACTAGCAATTACTGTGGTTAGTGAGGTAAAAAGAATGTGGTCCAGTGCTCGAGGAACTTGTCACATCCCATACATTTCTGTAGTCATTCCTAAGCGATGCATGAGATGGTGTAAATGGCGACGCCATTGGATAGTGCATCACTGGAAACGATTTGGATTGATGAACCACACTTTAGAGTGTATTGCCTTACACGTTATTTAAAAGATAACAGTCCTTCAGAAAACTCATGAAATATACGTATAGACAAAATTCCGCATAGTTTTGTACCACTTCGTGACTCGCAAAAAGTACGACGGGAGCTGTATTAATTTGATTACAAAACTTGTTTCTGAGAGTCCCAATACACAAACCACGACTACCTTTTCGAATTTTTTTCTATAAGGAGATGTACTGCTAAATAGAGTCATGTTTTCAGATGAGCTATGGGTACATTATCTAAAAAAATCCTGTCATGCTGAATGAACCCAGTACATGAAATCTGGCACGACAATTGTTGAATTTCTGAGTGGAAGACAGCAAAAATTCTGCCTGAAGCAATTGTTAAAATTTAAAACACGCGTTAAGAAAGCTCTCCTCCCATCCAAAACAAGCGCTATGGACTGCTCGATGCTGATGCGTTGTAGCACAGTGCTCGGACACACGATGGTTGGTCCAAGGGACACAAGAATTATCATGAGTCATTTTGGAAATTTTTATTTATTTTTTATTAAAAATGAAACTCCTCCAGCTGTACTTAAAATTTTATATGTATTTGCCTACTAGTTTCGACGTTGCGTCAACGCCATCTGGAGGTGCGTACACTTTGATGAAATAAATTGTGTGTGGCTCAGTACTAGAAGTCCGCGGTGAGACCAACACGTGCTCCACATATAACATCTGTGTCCCACCTTCATCCAGTTTAAATATGGATGTACGAAGATTATGTTGGAAAATCTGCGCCGCAATACTCTTAAAGAACATGAAAAAATATCTAGTGTCCCAACTTCTTTGACTTCTATGAGAAACGCCAAGAGGCCTTCACGGGCTGGCTGCTGTACGAGGCAGTGATCAGAGTAATGATGACACAGAAATATGTGGATGTTGTTGTTGTTGTTGAGGCCTTCACTACAAAGACAGTTCAGCTGCAGCTATCCACGCTGGTCTGTCCTGTCCCAGTCTCTACGTCTGTGTATTAACTACGTCGACTTGAATCTGCTTTAGTAGACACAATCCTTCAACTCCTTCAGCAATTTGTACCCGCCATACTTCCTTCCATTACGAAACTGACCATTCCTTAATGTCTGAAGTTGTGTTCCACCAACACAACTTCAGTGCAAGTTTACACTCAAGAAAAATATCTTCAGAAAAGTTTCCCTAACATTAAAACTTGTATTATATGTTTACAGTTTCCTCTCTTTCCAAAAATCTTTTCGTCTATATTCATTTTGACCCTCTCTACTTCGGCTGTCACGAGCCATTTTACTGCACAAACAGCTAAACTCATCCACTACTTTTAGTATCTCATCTTCTAGTCTAAGTCCTCTATCATCGACTGAAGCAATTCGACCACCTTCCTTTACCCTTGTTTCACTTCAGATGATATTTAACTTTCAATCCCTTTCCAAGACTCTATCCATTTCCTTCAACTGTTCTTCCAGGTCCTTTGATGGCCCTATCTGAATTTTTACGTCCTCAGCAAGCCTCAAAGGTTTTACTTCCTCTCATTGAACTTTAATTCCTTCTCTATATTCCCCTATGTGCTCCCTGCCGCCGTTGGATTAGCAGCTGCCAGCAGAAAGTCGTATACTCCTAGCTCACTCATTTGTTACATAGTTTAATTCTTAATTTATTGCGTGTTTTTGGTACTTGCATTGTTTAATTCATAAATTTCGGGCGTAGTATAGTATTTGAGAGTTGTAGCATCGCGTTTTAGTACGTGAATAGTGTAAATTCGCGTAGTCGTCTGTCTTCTGTTTTTGTTTTGAACGGCCAGTGTCGGTTGGTCATAGCCAGTGTGCTCCCTGCCGCCGTTGGATAAGCAGCTGCCAGCTGAAAGTCGTATACTCCTAGCTCACTCATTTGTTACATAGTTTAATTCTTAATTTATTGCGTGTTTTTGGTACTTGCATTGTTTAATTCATAAATTTCGGGCGTATTATAGTATTTGAGAGTTGTAGCATCGCGTTTTAGTACCTGAATAGTGTAAAATCGCGTAGTCTCCTTCCGCCGCCGAGCAGCGTGTCAGCAGTGCGCAAGTAGCAGCATTACTGCATTTACTAGGCAATCTTGTATTTTAATAACCGTTTAAATTTTGTGTCGATTAGTTTGCACTCTCTGTAGATTAATTCAGACGTTCTTCGCACAACAGTTTTTAGCATGGATAGGGACTGAAACTGCTGTGTTCGGATGCAGGCTGAGTTGGCATCCCTTCGCTCCCAGCTTCAGGTAGTGTTGGCTTCGGTCACGCAGCTTGAGGCTGTTGCCAATGGGCATCACTGTGGGGGTCCAGATGGGGGTTTGTCGGGGACGGCCAGCTCGTCCCACGCATCTCCCGATCGGACTACGATTTTGGCTGCCCGGGATACTGCCCACATTGAGGCTGATCCCTCACCTGTGGTGGAGTGGGAGGTCGTCCCGAGGTGTGGCGGGGGGCGAAAGACATTCCGGAGGGCTGAACGGAAGGCCTCTCCAGTTTGTCTGACGGACCGGTTTCAGGCTCTGTCTCCGGCTGATACTGATCTTCGGCCAGAGATGGCTGCTTGTCCTGTTCCAGAGGTTGCGCCTCAGTCTGCAAGATCCGGGCAGTCGCAGAGGGTGGGCTTACTGGTAGTTGGGAGCTCCATCGTCAGGCGCGTAATGGGGCCCCTTAGGGATATGGCAGCAAGAGAGGGGAAGAAAACCAATGTGCACTCCGTGTGCATACCGGGGGGAGTCATTCCAGATGTGGAAAGGGTCCTTCCGGATGCCATGAAGGGTACAGGGTGTACCCATCCGCAGGTGGTCGCTCATGTCGGCACCAATGATGTGTGTCGTTATGGATCGGAGGAAATACTCTCTGGCTTCCGGCGGCTATCTGATTTGGTGAAGACGGCCAGTCTCGCTAGCGGGATGAAAGCAGAGCTCACCATCTGCAGCATCGTCGACAGGACTGACTGCGGACCTTTGGTACAGAGCCGAGTGGAGGGTCTGAATCAGAGGCTGAGACGATTCTGCTACCGTGTGGGCTGCAGATTCCTCGACTTGCGCCATTGGGAGTCCACTACACGCAGCAATCGGCTACACGGGTAGCAGGGGTTGTGTGGTGTTTTAGGTTAGATGGCTTTGGGCAAGTACAGAAAGGGCAACAGCCTCAAAGGGTGCGGGGCAAAGTCAGGACATGCGGGGACCAAGCAGCAATCGGTATTGTAATTGTAAACTGTCGAAGCTGCATTGGTAAAGTACCGGAACTTCAAGTGCTGATAGAAAGCACAGAAGCTGAAATCGTTATAGGTACAGAAAGCTGGTTGAAGCCAGAGATAAATTCAGCCGAAATTTTTACAAAGGCACAGACGGTGTTCAGAAAGGATAGAGTGCATGCAACCGGTGGTGGCGTGTTTGTCGCTGTTAGTAGTAGTTTATTCTGTAGTGAAGTAGAAGTGAATAGTTCCTGTGAATTATTATGGGTGGAGGTTACACTCAACAACCGAGATAGGTTAATAATTGGCTCCTTTTACCGACCTCCCGACTCAGCAGCATTAGTGGCAGAACAACTGAGAGAAAATTTGGAATACATTTCACATAAATTTTCTCAGCATATTATAGTCTTAGGTGGAGATTTCAATTTACCAGATATAGACTGGGACTCTCAGATGTTTAGGACGGGTGGTAGGGACAGAGCATCTAGTGACATTATACTGAGTGCACTATCCAAAAATTACCTCGAGCAATCAAACAGAGAACCGACTCGTGGAGATAACATCTTGGACCTACTGATAACAAACAGACCCGAACTTTTCGACTCTGTAAGTGCAGAACAGGGGATCAGTGATCATAAGGCCGTTGCAGCATCCCTGAATATGGAAGTCAATAGGAATATAAAAAAAGGGAGGAAAGTTTATCTGTTTAGCAAGAGTAATAGAAGGCAGTTTTCAGACTACCTAACAGATCAAAACGAAAATTTCTATTCCGACACTGACAATGTTGAGTGTTTATGGAAAAAGTTCAAGGCAATTGTAAAATGCGTTTTAGACAGGTACGTGCCCAGTAAAACTGTGAGGGACGGGAAAAACCCACCGTGGTTCAACAACAAAGTTAGGAAACTACTGCGAAAGCAAAGAGAGCTTCACTCCAAGTTTAAACGCAGCCAAAACCTCTCAGACAAACAGAAGCTAAACGATGTCAAAGTTAGCGTTAGGAGGGCTATGCGTGAAGCGTTCAGTGAATTCGAAAGTAAAATTCTATGTACCGACTTGACAGATAATCCTAGGAAGTTCTGGTCTTACGTTAAATCAGTAAGTGGCTCGAAACAGCATATCTAGACACTCCGGGATGATGATGGCTTTGAAACAGATGATGAGACGCGTAAAGCTGAAATACTAAACACCTTTTTCCAAAGCTGTTTCACAGAGGAAGACCGCACTGCAGTTCCTTCTCTGAATCCACACACAAACGAAAAAATGGCTGACACCGAATTAAGTGTCCAAGGAATAGAAAAGCAACCGAAATCACTCAACAGAGGAAAGTCCATTGGACCTGATGGGATACCAATTCGATTCTACACAGAGTACGCGAAAGAACTTTCCCCCCTTCTAACAGCCGTGTACCTCAAGTCTCTAGAGGAACGTAAGGTTCCAAATGATTGGAAAAGAGCACAGGTAGTCCCAGTCTTCAAGAAGGGTCGTCGAGCAGATGCGCAAAACTATAGACCTATATTTCTCACGTCGATCTGTTGTAGAATATTAGAACATGTTTTTTTCTCGCGTATCATGTCGTTTTTGGAAACCCAGAATCTACTATGTAGGAATCAACATGGATTCCGGAAACAGCCAGCGTGTGAGACCCAACTCGCTTTATTTGTTCATGAGACCCAGAAAATATTAGATACAGGCTCCCAGGTAGATGCTATTTTCCTTGACTTCCGGAAAGCGTTCGATACAGTTCCGCACTGTCGCCTGATAAACAAAATAAGAGCCTACGGAATATCAGACCAGCTGTGTGGCTGGATTGAAGAGTTTTTAGCAAACAGAACACAGCATGTTGTTTTCAATGGAGAGACGTCTACAGACGTTAAGGTAACCTCTGGCGTGCCACAGGGGAGTGTTATGGGACCATTGTTTTCCACAGTATATATAAATGACCTAGTAGATAGTGTCGGAAGTTCCATGCGGCTTTTCGCGGATGATGCTGTAGTATACAGAGAAGTTCCAGCATTAGAAAATTGTAGCGAAATGCAGGAAGATCTGCAGCGGACAGGCACTTGGTGCAGGGAGTGGCAACTGACCCTTAACATAGACAAATGTAATGTATTGCGAATACATGGAAAGAAGGATCCTTTATTGTATGATTATATGATAGCGGAACAAACACTGGTAGCAGTTACTTCTGTAAAAGATCTGGGAGTATGCGTGCGAAACGATTTGAAGTGGAATGATCATATAAAATTAATTGTTGGTAAGGCGGGTACCAGGTTGAGATTCACTGGGAGAGTCCTTAGAAAATGTAGTCCATCAACAAAGGAGGTGGCTTACAAAACACTTGTTCGACCTATACTTGAGTATTGCTCATCAGTGTGGGATCCGTACCAGATCGGGTTGACGGAGGAGATAGAGAAGATCCAAAGAAGAGTAGCACGTTTCGTCACAGGGTTATTTCGTAACCGTGATAGCATTACGGAGATGTTTAGCAAACTCAAGTGGTAGACTCTGCAAGAGAGGCGCTCTGCATCGCGGTGTAGCTTGCTCGCCAGGTTTCGAGAGGGTGCGTTTCTGGATGAGGTATCGAATATATTGCTTCCCCCTACTTATACCTCCCGAGGAGATCACGAATGTAAAATTAGAGAGATTCGAGCGCGCACGGAGGCTTTCAGACAGTCGTTCTTCCCGCGAACCATACGCGACTGGAACAGAAAAGGGAGGTAATGACAGTGGCACGTAAAGTGACCTCCGCTACACACCGTTGGGTGGCTTGCGGAGTATAAATGTAGATGTAGATGTGTTGCAATGATATGCCCGTAACAGTTTTCTTAAGAAAATTCCTTTACTAGATCAATGCCTTACACCTTAATTTCAGAATCGCCCTCATGTAATTCAGAGTCCACGTAGAGTTCAAAATTTTGTGATATAAGGAATACAAAAATTTTTAACCAATTGCAATGTCTAAATGTAGTGTATTAATTCTGTGTATTTAATAAATGAGAGTGATTTTTACTCTGGTCTTTAGGACTGTATGGCCAAGAAAAGGAAATAGCCCCATTTAAGATAATAGAAAGCTGAACCCTTTACTCGAACGTTTGGTGTTGACTTGAAAGGGAAAATGTCTGTAATGTTACTTGGAAAAACTAATATAGACAGTATCAGTGGGACACATATCATGTGTTACTTGCTAAGTACGCAGCGGTGATGCACTGAAATAGATTCAAACTGCCATTGTTAACAAATAATTGTAGATTTGAGTATGCAAAATTACATAAACTAACGAACTGTTCGTATACGCGTAAATACTAGGAACGGTATGCGTGCTTTCGGCGGATGGACAAATAATATTCATATTGCGTTTTGCTTTCCACACATCACTAGTTACTTATAATACTTCACGCACTATTATTCGACGAACGAACACGTGTGATCTCTCACTGCGAGAAGTAACCATCTCCAACGACTTAGATGTGGACGATATTTCAATATTTATTCTTCCTTCCTAAACTTCCTCTTTGTCCTTCCACTTGAGTGTTTTAAAATATAATTGTGCAATAAAATACCTCTGTCCTTAGACCTTTTAATTATTAATACTATTGTCATTATTATTATTATTATTATTATTATTATTACTGAAGTAATAATTATTACGGAAGTAATAAATTTCTCACAGCGGCCTCGTACTTGGCGGGAGACACTATTTTCTAGGAAAATTTACGGGCTCACAGTGCGCTCACATCTTAAAAAGCGACGTGAGGCGATCGACGGGCGTACTAAAGGCGCTGCAAAGCCACATCCGATTTTCACATGGTTTCGATTTCGCGATCGATCGGAACTTACATTCCGAATAGCCCCAAGCATCAGTTTTATTCTTAAGAATTATTTTTCAGCACTACATTCCCTGCAGCACTGTTGCAAGCTTTTCACATTGTGTCTGACCACCATTTATAGATACATACATTTATTATTAAGCAGGGCCCGCTAAACAGGTGTGTAATAAACACACAAAGCGAATTTCAACAAGAAAATCCTAAGAATAAGTGCCTTTAAACAGAGGAAAATATTTTATAAGTGAAACAGGAACTGCAGTTTTGGTCGGCTTGCTGCTTTTGAGGAGGACTGATAAACATAGGTGACACACGTTACACACAAATGCCACGGAATGTCTACGCCTTGCCGCTTCTCTGAGGCATAACCAGTCATAAACGAAGTCTAGTATCACCAGGAAGCGTTAGTGAACATTTTGTCTCTAACAAAATTTGTCCTCTGTACATGATCTATAAGGTCTTGCAGTGTGCCGGAACGAAACACACACAGAAGTATCATCTATAAAATAAGTATCACAATGCAGGCACCGAGGATAGAAAACGTTGTCAGACTGCATTTATCACCTTCGTACGGGGCCCGCACCTATCATGGTGGAAAAAAAGTCATCATTTGTGGTTTCGATGACTGGAAATTTGGACGGACGGCGTTACTTTTCTGCTATGATAAGGCTGGTGGTTTTCATATCTTCGACGTGTCCGTAGCGTTATCTATCAACAATATGACGCTGTTCTAAGAACAGGTCCCGGTATGGGGCACGTTTGACTATATTCTTGGCTATCTCGTAGCCAGACTTCACGGACTGAAAACATCTGATCATAGGTTGCCGAGATATTGGCACACTACGATTTGCCAGCAACTACGATTGACGAACTATGGAACAAAGTTAAAGCAACACGAATAACGTACCAGTACTTGTCAACCAAGCTCAGTTTAGATCCTTGCTCAGGGGGGTTAGGGCCACTGCTGCTGCCGAAGTGGCAGATCTTGTACTAATTTTGAACTCTGTTCGCCAACGAATTATGTACTGATTTAATTATTTGTTGAACCTACTATAATGTATACGCGTAATATGTAAAATTTCGTTACTTGCAATCCTTCCTGGTATTTCAGTTTTAGTGGCCAGCAGTGTAAGTTCGAGAAATTTGTCAATGTGGCTAAAATACTGACAGTGGTATGTTATTCTTTGCCGTCGATGTAGAAGACCACATTCATTCCGAGGTACTACAGGATACGAGGGACACTTGGTGTGATCTGTATCTAGAAACCATCCATGTATAGATGTACGCTCATGTGGGTATTATCGTTTCACTTCCTTGTCGTAACATTATCTTAACTGTCTTTCTTTGATTATCAATAACACTTATGTCTTTCAAATCTCCTCTAGAGATCAAAACTGTGTAGAGAACTGTGAGATCTTGCTGACTGCCACTTTGACACACATGTGTGGTCTCTGTTTAGCATGTAGACGGGTGGACGAAATGTGATAGCTGCGCATTAAGAAATTTTTGTTATTCTGAACTAGTGTCTGAATAAAAAGATGTAAAAACATAGAACAAGCCGACAAAGCTCATTTAAAGTTACAAAGGTTTTATCTTTGTTGATGGCAGCGAAATAAATTTGATGACGTGTTTACGTAAGAGTTTACCGATCCTGGACCAGAATAACTCAAGAAATTCTTGACTTCATTTTTTTCTCAATTTAAGGCGACTTTGATTTTGACCGCAACGCCTGCTCCATTTGTCGATCTGTATATGCTTCCCTTAGGAACACTATTCACACAGGGTGACCGTTATATGAAATGATACGAAATCGTCGTAATTGTGAACGGTTTTGCGTTGGGACTGCACAGTTTGCCGTGGGGCAAGATGGGAATTAGTATGAGCTGTATGGTTTGGTTTAGCGACGAAGTCCACTTAAATGTGGAAGGGTTCGTCAATAAGCATTTGGATGACTGAGAATACGCATTTCACAATCGAGAAGTCTCTTCACTCAACTGGTGACTGTAGTGTGCAATGTCCGTTCACGAAATAATTGGTGCGATATCCCTTGATGGCACGGTGACTGCCGAACGGTACGTGAAGGTTTTAGAAGACGATTTCATCCCCATTATTCGAGGTGGCCCTGATTTCGACAAGATGTGGTGCATGAAAGACGGAGCTCAACCCCATCGAAGCAGGAGAGTGTCTGATGTCCTGGAGGAGCACTTTGGTAATGGCATCCTGGCTTTGAGGTATCAAGAGGCCACTGGCATGTGCCTCGATTGGACACCATATCCTCCTTGTGTGGACACATGCGAATCCTTTTTGTGGGGCCGTACTAAAGGCAAGATAAACAGCAATAGCCCCAAAACGATTGCTGAGCTGGAAACACCCATATACTAGGTGTTCGACAGCATTGATTTTCCGAAACTTCAGCGGGTCATGCAGAATTTCGCTATTCGTCTGCGCTAATGGTGGCAGGCCTGTCGAACATGTTATAATCTAGATCCGGATATCTGTAGTGACGTTTTTATGTTGGAATTAAGTGTGTGCACGCCATACTTTTAACTAATTTAGGTTTTTTTCATATAGCTCAATAACTCTCACCCTATATGTACTATCTGGAAACAGGCACTTTGGGGTTAATAACCACCTACATCCCATTGCCATGTGGATGACAGTGGGGAAGCGACACTGATGCATTACTCACCACGTTTATTACGTACATTATTTACTGTTTGCATAAAAATAGTGCTGGAGTATGAGTTTCATTACCACAACGTTATGGAAGGGAAATGTTTGTATGCACGAAAATGACGTAAAATGTTCGAAATTAACCTGTTGGTGTTTATATAGAATAGTCTTAAATGTATTAAGTACAACTTGTCTTTTTTTGTGGCTGTGCAGTGTGTGAAGTGGAGTATGTGAACTTGGTGGTGAGAATGACCACTGCAGTGAGCAAATGATGTTGTCATCGTGTTTCGGGACCTAACAGCAAGCTACACGTCTGAATGCCACTAATAAGTTTAACATGCTGTATGGAGTCGTATGGTGTAAAACAACAGAGAAGACACACCATGTCACATAATGCGTATGTTCAACAACTCCTCCTAAACTCTTGGATCGGTTTCAACGTGACATGGTACACATATTACTTTCTATCAGGAAAGAAATACTGTAAGCGAAAAACCAACAGCCTACCTTTGGTCTGGGGATGGGAGTGACAGCGGAGTATGGTCTGAGAAGATAGAGGGGCCGGGAGGTGTGCAGAGAGAGGAGAGGTGAGGAGATGGACAGAGAGAACGGGTAGTGGGAGATGGACGGCGAGAGGTATTGCGTGTCCATGCCTGTCGTCAAATATTACGTCCTGCCTTGTCGTCAAATATGGGGTGACTAGGAATCCTTCGTACTCGGTTCGCTAGATAGTGAAATCAAACAAGTCGTATTAATGAGTTTTATTACGAAAGGAAAAGGTACAATACTTTACATTGCAATTACACAGATTTGTCGTAAGCAAAGGGCGACATACGAAATAATGAATCTTCTTCAGTACAAACAGTTCCAATTCTGTGCTACTTAGAGTGTACAAGAGAGTAACTAGAGTTCACGCAGCTATACAAGAGCTTAATCTTGAACCTGCCAGTCGATCGCGGCGCTTATGTCCTCTTCACATAGGGGCCGCTGCTGTCGCGTTGTCATCCTGGAGAGGGCCTCATAAGCGTGCGATTGGCTGTCGTCTTCTCAGAGCCATCTCTCCTCCAATGTTCCCGACTGGCGCTCCGGCGCCTGACTTTACGCCGTAACAAAAAGGAGATGCTGAAGAGGTAGAATAGATAGAATAAAAGGGGGGGGGGGGGGAGGAGTACAATTCATTTGTACTTAAGTTCCTTAATTTTACTGTAATCACTGTAAGAGACCTTAAACATCCCACAAGCAATTGTGATGATAGTTTTGTTAGTGGCCGGGGTGGCAAGGCGTCCTGTGAAACATTACTAAATGCTTCCGGAAAACTAACTGAAATAAATATTTCGGAACCCCATTATATCAGATTCAATGACAACAAACAGATCTGACGTCTTTGGTAATGTCCACATCGGAACTAGCAGCGGTGACCATGCGGCAGTTATTCCAACACCCATTAGTAAAGTACAGAGGGCAACTACTACAAGTACCAAAATTTATATGATTGGCAAAGAAGCAGTAGTGCCACATCTCAAGGAGTAACTAGAAACTTTTAGCTCAGGACAGGAAAGGTGGATCAAGCTTGAAAAAATAACTCAACATGCACTGGCTAGTTAAGTTCCCAGTATAACAGGTTGATCCGCAGCTCGTGGTCGTGCGGTAGCGTTCTCGCTTCCTACACCCGGGTTCCCGGGTTCGATTTCCGGCGGGGTCAGGGATTTTCTCTGCCTCGTGATGACTGGGTGTTCTGTGCTGTCCTTAGGTTAGTTAGGTTTAAGTAGTTCTAAGTTCTAGGGGACTGATGACCATAGCTGTTAAGTCCCATAGTGCTCAGAGCCACTTTTAGATCAGTTTGTAATGGGAGAGTTCATCCACAACATACATTCACTGTAAACAAACTTCTAAAGAAACAGACTACTGCATAGTAGGTATAGAGTAAAGCATATAGCTACGGTGAGAGAGAGATGACGAATGAAATGCGTATGGCAGTCAAGAGAGCAATGTGTGAAGCCTAAAGTGCCTACTGTAGCAGGATATTACCGAAAGATCTTTCACAAAGCCCAAAGATTGTGATCGCTTGTTAAGGCTGTTAGTGATACCAAAGTTAGTGTCCTTTCATTCATCGACAAGACAAGAAATGAAATCAAGGATAGCAAAGCAAAAGCAGAAAGGCTTGATTCCGTTTTCAAATGTGTCTCACTAAAGAAAAAACCTGGAGTATTGCCCCAAATCAATCCTCGTACAACCGAAACGATGACAGAAATGCACATAAGTGTCAGTGCTGTTGAAACAGCTGAAATCGTTGAGACTGAACACGTCTGAAACCCTGTCGGATTCTATACCCAACCTGCGGTTGAGTTAAGCCCTCCGTTAGCTATAATATATCGTAGCACAAAAACCCTTACCCAGAAGCTGGAATAAGGCACACGTCATACCTGTCTACAGGAAGGGTAGCAGAAGTGATCTACAAAACTACCGCCCAGTATCTTTGACATTCATTGTTGTAGAATCATAGATTCTTGGGTCAAAAATAATTAGATGTCTCGAACAAAATGACCTCCTCCATGCCAACCAGTGTTTTGAAAACAGACCACGTGATATACAACTCGCACTTTTCCCACGTGACATACTGAAAGCTGTGAATCAAGCCATCTGTAGGGCAGATACAGTGTTTCTCGATTTCCGAAAAGCTTTTGAATCAATGCCACACCCGTGCTCTTCATAAAAAGTGTAGTTGTACGGGGTATCAAGCGAATTTTGGGACTGAGTTGAGGATTTCTTGGTGCGGAAGACGCAGCAAGTTATCTTGTATAGAATGTCACCGACAGATGAAGAAGTAAATGTGTGCGTGAAATCTTATGGGACTTAAATGCTAAGGTCATCAGTCCCTAAGCTTACACACTACTTAAACTTAATTATCCTACGGACAAACACACATACACACACACCCATGCCCGAGGGAGGACTCGAACCTCCACCGGGATCAGCCGCACAGTCCATGACTGCAGCGCCTTAGACCGCTCAGCTAATCCCACGCGGCAGATGAAGAAGTAACAGGTGTACCTAAACAATTGCTAATGACCAAGCGGAATATTAACGGAAACCTCAGACTTTTCGCAGATAATTTAGTTATTTACAATGAAATACTGCCTGAACGAAGCTGCACAAATTTTCAGTCAGACTTGATTTCGAAGTGGTGCAGAAATTGACAATTTCCTGTAAATGTTCAGAAATGTACAATTTTACACTATGCGAAACAAAATACATACATTCCTATGAGTATAATATCAGTGAGTCAAAGTTGGTATCCGTAAACTCATACAAATGACACAAGGACTTGAAATGGGACGATCACATAGGCTCAATCATGGGCAAAGCACGTAGCAGCCTTCTCGTTATTGGTAGAATGCTAGGGAAATGCAATTAGTCTACAAAAGCGATTACTTCCAAGTCACTTCTGTGACAAACCCCAGAATATTGCTCAAGTGTGTAGGATTCTCACTAATAGGACTGGAAGGGGATATTGAACATATACATAGAAGGGCAGCACGAATGGTCACAGGTTTATCTGACCTGTAGGAGAGTGTCACAGATATTTGGAGAGAACTGAACTGACAGACACTTAAAGATCGAATGAAAATTACCGAGGAAGACTACTAACACAGTTTCAGGAACCAGCTTTAAATGATGGCTCCACGAATACACTACAACCTCCTACAGGAAATCGCTCCCATAGACAGCTTGAGATCGAGATTAAATTACTAACAACATGCACAAAGAAAGCAGTGAGGCCTTGGTAGATCGCTGGAGGGAGTTGGCATCGCACCTGAAAGCACAAGTCACCTAATTCACGTAAATTCCGGGTAGTTGGGTGATGAGCTCTGACATCCCATATGTGTTCGATCGTGTTCAAATCTGGCGAATTGGGGGTGCACCACATCAATTGGAACTAGCCACTCTGTTCCTCTAACTACTCCATCACACTACATGCCATGTGACACAGCGCAAAATCTTGATTGAAAAATGCCACTGCTGTAGGGGAAACTGGATCGCCATAAAAGGTGGTACGTAATCTGCAACCAGTTACGCTACTCCTTGACCGTCATGGTACCTTGCACAAGCTCCGGTACAGGTATCAAGGAGCTGTTTCCCTGGAAGACGACGGATTCGCGCTGTTACATCGGCATGATGAAGAAGGCATCGGGATTCATCAGACCATACAACGCTCAGCTACTGAGCCGATGTTCATGTGACCATTTCAGCCATAATTGCCGATGTCATGGTGTTAACATTGGCATATGCATGGGTCGTCGTCTGCGGAGGCCAACCTTTAGGAGTGTTCGGTGTACGGTATATTCAGACAGACTTGTACTCTGTCCAGCGCTAAACTCTGATGGTCGTTCCTCGACATTTTGCAGCCTGTGCCCTTTTGCTAGTCTGCTCAACTGCGACGTCCGACATCTGTAATGAGGGATAGCCGCCCAACACCAACTTGGTGATTTCAACTTGGTATTGAAGACACAGCACAACTCGAACACACAACGAGCAAAACGCTCGTACCGTGCATCCGGGTCATCACAGTCTGCCATCGATTAAACTTAGACACGTGACGTGCCTTCCCCATTCCACATACGGACAGCACTTTCACTGATATTACATGCACCGTGAGTGTGTCCGACTAGCATTCATTCCTCGCAAGGTGACGCTGCCACCGCGTGGATGAGTTTATGTCTATAGTAGGTCGGTGGTCATACTGTTATGACTGATCATTCTACATTTGTTTAACATCTTTTCCTAAACCACTGGACCTATATCAATCAAATTTAGGACACGCATCACATATTTTACGGAATGAAGTACTCTGGAGGTGGGGTGGGTGGGAGTTATAACCACTTAGCCCCCACTGATGTAATATGAGTTGACTTCGGAGATGGATATAGAGAAGAGTGAGTGGAAAGATAGAGGGGGTAAGGCGGGCATGAACACAGTGTCGGAAGAGGAGATGGAGAGGGAGAGAAGAAGGTGGACAGGGAGAGAGGGGGCGGAGAGGAAGAGGAGGATCAGGAGGTTAAGGAGGAGGAGATGGGAAGAGAAACAGGGGAGGAGTGGGAGATGCAGGAAGCATGTGGAAGATGTAGAGCTATAGTCGGCAACTGAATACGGAAGGAGATGTGAAAACGTAGGTGGAAGAGGGAGAGGGTGTAAAACGGGGAGAGTATAAGTTGGCGTATGGAAGAGGGACAGGTTGTGAGGAGGCAGGAGGGAGAGCGGCAGGTTGAGATGAGGTATGTGGAAGAGGAAGTAAATACCCAGGCAAATCCGGGTCTTCAGCTAGTTTCTTGTCGTATTGCTGTTATCTGCGAAAACAAAATTTTCGTAATTACCAGCTATTCTTCTTTCCCGAAATATGAATACTAAACTAAAAACTTCACTTTTTACCTTCCGATACAAGTCGAGTTGCAACGAAAACCAGTGTACTTGTTAGAATGACGTTGTTGGTATGCATAATAGAAAACATACATAAACATCGTCCTTTCAGATGTGGATTTTTATTCATACTTTTGCCCATGTCCACGTTCTAAGGTTTTGCTCCTTAGCTGCTGTTGATTGAGAAAATTTCTTTGTTTTGTTTCTATTTTCAAAAACGTTTTTCGCTATTTAAATTATTTGTAGCATCTGCGAAATTTCCAACTTGCTGTGGTTCACAACAAATAGAATAGCTGTAAATGAGGTTCAGTATTTATGCCAATTTCATGTGACATGCAGTTTTCTAGACGAAAAATCTATTATTTTAGATTATCATAATGTTTCCATTGGCACATAACGAAGTTTCCCACAGTTATTTGGAAAGAAACACATTCCTTAACTCTGGGTTCTAACGGTTGTTATAAGCGTTGTTCTTTAAAGGAACGTTTTAACCCGGAAATTGTATCTACTCATTAAATTCCATCAAGGAGTGCTTCCCTTTTATCTGCTGCGAGGAACTGTAACGAAAGAGAGTGGAGCCGCGGATATAATTTAATCAGCCAGAGACCCGTAGGGGACGGAGAGCCATCACTGACAAAGGACGGAATTTGTTACATAGAAGGCCAACTCTGTTTTGTCTTCTACTCCTTTTCCATAATGCCACAGTAATTAACCTCAGAGAAGGGGAAACAGAAGAGATTTTTCCTTGAAGAGAGACGTTCTCTTCCGAATTAATCCGATATTGCAGGCCTTGTTGGCAGTTTTTAGTCTATAATAAGTAATACTTGATGAACGCCAATAGTAGCTTGGGAATCGACCGGTTTAAAGACGGATTTTCTCTACTTCGTTTCCGTTGTCACTCTTAACTTTATACTTACGGTCAATACACTGCCGGAGCAGTCGATGATTAGATCATACTCTAAAAAATTCAGCGAAAATTGTTCAAATACATATATTTTGGTAGTATTATGCTGTTACAAAATGTATTTACACCCTGTGTCGCCCCATTCCAAACTTCAGATATTTTTAGCTAAACTTAAGGAATCATGATTACATAATTTTAATCTAGCGTAAATGTTTTTGAATATGCGGAGTACGTATTGCCTATAACCTGGAAGAAACGAGATTGACTTAGATAAAAACTGTGCGCTTTTTTGGGACACGAGCTCGAAACCTATACTTTTCGCGGGAAAAAACTCTCCGACTGAGCTATACATAATAACATCGATAGCTCAATTGGTAGAGCACTTCCGGATTTGAGTCTGTAACCGCCACACTGTTTTGATATATCAGCAAGTTTCAAATCAGCTCACAAGCTGCTGCAGAATAAAAATACATTCTGGACATTGTTTCAACTAAAAAACAAAATCGAAAAAGAGGAAATGCATCTCTATTGAACATTCTTTCAGCTGGCGACCTGGTTACAACACAGAATGCAATTCATGTGTGACTTCTACCTCAAGTTAACCTCATATGACAATTTGGTAGATGTCGTATATGACTACCTATATTTTGGTGTTAACGGAGGAAAATCTTCGCGAGAAAAGGCTGTGCGATTGTATGGTGATTATGCGGAAGAACTACATCCTCTTGGACCAATCGAGCAATGAAGAGTACCGAGCGATTGAAAATAAATAAATAACAGCTTGTATCAGCGACGTCGGTCTGTGATAAATTTATGAAACATGTTTTAAGGTAACGTATTACGAGGTTTTGGAGAACGAAATTCTTGTTTATAGAAATCAACACACATTAATGTGCATTTACTTATTTATTCATTTACTCATTTACCTCTGTATTTTGTTAGATGCTGTAAATATATAACGTATCAGGAAATACGCGAAGAATGTTTCAATATTTCGAATTATTCGCTTCTTTCGCTTCTTTCTTTGCTCTCATAGCGGAACTTCCAGAAATTTGCATTCGTCTTCTCGTCGCAAAAATTCTTGCATATTTAAAAACCGCACTTTTACCGTCCACATCATAGACTCTGCCGCAGGAAAGGGAGCTTGTACTGCTCACCATATCCAGTTCGCCATAAAAAAAAAATACTGTTTACATAAAATACGTTGATTTGCAAAGATACAGACTCTTTTTTATTTCCTAGGTACTACTTGTTAACACTGGCATATTAAATAACGTGCTCTGCGTCTAAGAGGCATTGCATTAGATGAGAGTATAATTGTCTAACAGTTCTCAGTAGCTAAGAACAACTGTTTACAAAAGCAATTCTTGATGAAAGTATACGCATGTATTCATTTATTTTGACGAGAAGTGTCTTTAAATGTGCTGGCGGGAACGGGAATGCAAACGGGTGCAAATTGTTCGACAGTTTGAAAATCGGTAATTGGGCTAAAAGCGGTCAAGGTGCCTCTATTCTGGTCACATTTTTGAGACTAGGTAATGGTAGTGACAGTACATTTTCGTAAACATTGGAGTATAGGACGTCGTCAATTGTACACTGGCAACGTGAACTAATGATTTGTGACTTAACGGACTGGACATCCGCTCATACACCACCCGATTAAAAGTATATGGACACCAGTTAGCGAATGTTAATATGGAATGTGGCCACTCTTCGATACTAACTGACAGGGACTTAAGTATGAACTGCAAGCTAATCTTGTAGATGCTATGACGGTTTTGAAGCCGGCCGCGGTGGCCGTGCGGTTCTGGCGCTGCAGTCCGGAACCGCGGGACTGCTACGGTCGCAGGTTCGAATCCTGCCTCGGGCATGGGTGTGTGTGATGTCCTTAGGTTAGTTAGGTTTAAGTAGTTCTAAGTTCTAGGGGACTTATGACCTAAGATGTTGAGTCCCATAGTGCTCAGAGCCATTTGAACCATTTTTGAACGGTTTTGAGTCTTCTGGGGACACCGCCAGTGGCCAGTGAAGTGTCTGAATGAATGTGGTAGAGTAGCAGCCCATTATTCCTCAAAAGCAGAAACCAGGGCAGTTAGTCATGTCAGACACTGGAGTCTGAAGCGAAGTTGGCGTTCGAACTCATCACAAAAGTGTTCCATTGTGTTCTTGTCGGGGCTGGAGAAGCCAGTACGTTTCAGGCATGAGTTTGAAAACAAACCATTGCTTCACATATTCTATTTTATGACATGGTGTCTTGTCTCATAACTGTTCATCCATTCAATTGAAGCTATGTGGTTTCCAGAGAACTTCTGAAATCTCAAACCGACTGAAGCGACAAATGAAAATTTGAACTGAGGCTGGGATTCGAACACAGTTCTCTTGCTCATTAGGCAGATGCACTAACCGCTACGCCACCCTGGCATTAGGGTTTGCACAACTGCATGGACTACTCTAACACGACTCCCTTCTAAATCAAATTCCCAGTCACCCCTCAGCCCACTTTCTATTCCCGCTACACTCGAACAGCATTCAGAGGCTCTCCACCTGCACAGGAATAGCACCTCAGCATCGAATGAAACGGTATACTGCCTGAAAATCAGACTTAGGTGATGTAATCAAATTTAACTGTGTGTTGATACAGACAGCTGGAAAGCCTCTGCAACGTTGTTCGAGGTTAGGAGGAATACGAAGTAGGCTGACGTGTGACTAGGGCTTTGGACTGAGGAAGAAGACGAGCAGCTGTGCATAGCCACTCTGCTAGGGTGGCGTAGTGGTTAGTAAATCTACCTAGTGGGCTGAAGACCCTGGTTCTGATTCCGGCCTAGGTACAAATCTCTGTCAGTTCAGTTTCCACATATACATCACAGATATGTGAGATTTGAAAACGTCTCTGGAACCGTACAGTTTCGTTTGATTAAACCCCCAATGCCTGGGTCTTAGACAGGATCACAGGATGGAGTTGTAGTAAACGCATCTGCCTAGTAAGCAGTACACACACCCTGGCCTTGGTACAAATTTTCATTCGTTACTTCGGTCTGCGAATCTACATCATAGATGTTCATCTAATGCATGTAGTATAAACGCTCTAGAATGTGTTCATCCCCTGACGAATTTGGTGTTTGATGACGTGCAATAAGGGAACAACATCCTAACCAAGAATAATACCTCCACATCGTGACACCACATCCGTTGTAGATTCTCTGCGCTACACATCATGGCAAGAAACGTCCTCCAGCATTCGCCAGTCCCAACCCCTTCCCTTTCCAACCAGCCACTCTCCAGTGGCGTCACACTTTTCACCACCTTAAGCGTGGCTTCGCAATGACTACAGATATGAATGGCTTATGATTTGCTGCTTGACCGTGGTAACATATTCTTGCTAACTCTGTACGCACAGTTATAGTGCTAGCTGGACGGGTAACGCTTTGGAACTCTCGACTGATTCCTTCCGCTGATTTCATGCGATTTTTTACAACCAGACTCCGTAGTGATCGATATTCACTGCCCTACAGTACACAGGGTCGCCTTGGTCTTGATTTATCCCTGGCAGTTCGTTTTCGATCCCAATTCACAATCACATCACTAACTGTCTATTAGAGCATTTTTAGAAAGGTTTAAATATTCCTCATGGATTCGTTACTCATACTAGTTCCAACGATTAGTCCACGTTCGAAGGTCACGGAGCTCTTCTGAATGAGCCATTCTGTTGTCAGTCTTACGCGAATGACAACACAATTACTCCCCACGTACTTTTTAAACTGGTGGGTCATCCTCCCGTGACATGCAGTGATCAATTCCTTTCATCAGCTAATGTGCATGGGATAACACTTCAGTGACTGATAACCGATACGAGTGAACAACGAGGATCGTCCAATAAGTAATGTCTCACTTTCTTTTTTTTTATCAGAACATATTAACTGTTAGGAGTCAGAATTTGGTGACAATGTACAACAACATGTCTTGTCCATGTCCTATTTTTCTACGTAGTCCCCATCGCGGTCTTTGGCTGTACTCCAAGGTGTTGGAAGAGCATGTATTCCCTGATGGCAAAAGCTTTTGTCCTCTAGGCGTAGCCATGTTTTCGCTGCATGACTGACACTCTCGTCAGCTTCAAAGTATGTTCCCTCAAGAGAATCTATAAACGACCCAAAGAGATGAAAGTTCGAGGGTGCCAGTCTGGACTATAGGATGGATGAGGCAATGATGACCAACCCAATTTTATGTGGTTTCCCCGGTTTCTCAGATTTGTGTGTGAGTATGCGTTATCGTATTGGAGCAAGATTTCTGCTGGATTCTTGTCCGATCGAATACGTCGGAAACGGTTCTTGAGTTTATTCAGTGTCTTCACGTATGGCTCTAAATTGATGGTTGAACCTCTTGGCATCACATCCACGAGAATGACGCCTTCACAATTCCATCACATCCACGAGAATCACGCCTTCACAATTCCAGAAGTCTTTCAAAAATGGCCCTGAGCACTATGGGACTTAACAGCTATGGTCATCAGTCCCCTAAAACTTAGAACTACTTAAACCTAACTAACCTAAGGACATCACACAACACCCAGTCATCACGAGGCATAGAAAATCCCTGATCCCGCCGGGAATCGAACCCGGGAACCCGGGCGCGGGAACAGAAGTCTTTCACCATGATTATTCCGGCAGAGGGGGTTACCTAGAATTTGTTGTGGTGAATGAGGACGATAGCACTCCATGAAATGCCTTTTTGTTTCCGGCGTAAAGTGGTGCACCCACCTTTCGTCTCCCGTAACGATCCGTGACAGAAAGGCCTCTCCATCGGTCAGAAAACGCTCCAACAATTCAGGTGAAATGGCCTTGCTTTGAATCTTGTGGTCCGCTGTGAACATTCATGGAACTCATCGTAAGGACCTCTTTGAATACCCGAGAGTCTCGATCATTGCAGACGCACTTTCAATGTTGACCAGGAACTGTAGAGTCAACTGTCGAGTTGTGATTCGCCGGTCGGCAGGAATAATTGCATCCGCACGATTCAGCATGCCTGGAGCAGTGGCTCTGACAGGACGTCCAGAGCGTAACTGATCATGGAGTTCTGTTTATGCATTTCCCGAGACTGTAATTATCTTTACCCATTGCCCAACTGTACTCCTATCAACTGCAACATCGCCATACACTGCGCACAAACGTTTGTGGATGTTCACCATGGTTTCTTTTTCTGCACACAAGAATTCAATAACAGCACCCTGCTTGCAACGTGAGTCGTATGTAGACGCCATTTTGATGCTGTACTACGGCTCTGCCATCTACCAGAACGGGTCGAAACTTCACTGGAGCACAGAACAAACATCAAATGTGAAGCACCAACAAGGACATTTGTCTATGTATGTTAACGCCTTTTTTTTTAAATATGTGGGACACTACTTAATGAACGACCCTCGTAGATATTGATGTGAGAAAGAGTGTATCTATTACAACGTCTTCAGAATCTGTGTGATTCAAAAATTAAAAAAAATAAATAAAATAAAAATGAAAGTACGGCGTTATGACGAGAGAGCTTCGCCTGATTCCTAAGATAACGAAATCTCAGAGTGTATGTGAAGAGCCTTTGTGACGAGCCTTTGCTTGACAAAGCTGTTTGTGGCAAGTGAGATGAAAGATGTCATGGAGGTTGAAGCAAACCCGTCGTACGCAGTATGTGGAAGAGAATCTGAAACAGAAGTAGTACGAGTTAACGATAGGTTTTTCACAGAATAAACCGTTGCAGTATCAGACACTGCCTGTATTAAACAAAAGGGTGACATTTTGTCCACGCTTCTCATCCCAATTACGTTAAATTGCTGCAGTATCAGACAGTGCCTGTATTAAACAAAAGGGTGACATTCTGTCCACACTGCTCATCCTAATTACATTAATTACTATGTAGAGGCATTACACTGACATTAAAGTTGACTGGAAATTAATCTCGTCTCTTTTAGTGGAACTTGTGACATCACTTATAGCAATAAGTGGAAAACATCATCACTTGTTAAATGAAATACACCAGCCACGAGTACAACCGGGCAACCTCATGCCAACCTCGTGCCAAGTATCTTTTGAATGACTAGCTCTTGTGCTGCCTCGATGCCCACTGTTACGTCGCGAACGAAACCGCGGGTGGTCCAGTCACTAGAAAATAATCTCTTTCACCCGTTCTGTGAATACCTCGCAGTTGTTAGTGTCACAGAAATTCGATTTCCAACGTGGCTCTGACGGCTTTAAAGGTTCGTTGTCGGATCCCTGTTGCGTAAGTAGATCAGACTGGTACCGTGGCGCGGCCGTGACGAAAGTGACGGTGGATCGAAAGCGGCTGCAATTTGCTGTACACGACGCTCGGTGGTGACAGACCGTGCTGACGACAGTGAAATGTACATGTTTGTCTCGTGGAACGCTGCTTCTCTTTTTCTCTCTTCATCTTAGAGACTTTATTCAGCGCTAATACAAGACATTAAGCCATCAAAAGACAGTTTGATGAACAGAACATGAGTTGAACAAATCTTAAATCGTAAAAAAAGGTTTCCACACCTGCTAATATGTACCACTGACACTTTGGTGCAGCGAGGTTTACAAATACGTACACACACTTCGTAAGTTCCAAAGAAATGATTTTCCAGAGCAACCTGTGATGTAACCACTTACTTTGGTTCTGGATTGATTTCGGGACAGACGTATAAGACAAACACTTCCTCAACAGACAGAGTAATTGAGTGAAACTATGGTGGCGTTCAGTGAGGCCGAGGACTTATAATTTGGAAGCTTATGTGGTTTCAAAGCAAGTAACCATGACTCCTGGACAAAAGGTTATAAAGAGCAGTGTTTCTCAATGCATATAAAAACATTCAGTATCTACTGCGAACGTTTCATTCAAAACACCCTGCAGTTTGAAACATGGTAAGGTTTTCGTTTTTGTCGGAAACATCAGATCTGTAGTACTTAGTGACGCTGAAGAGAGTGCTGTCAGTAAGCCTTGTGATTCAAGGAAATTTGTTCAGAGATACCATCTAAAACGAAATGTGGTATTCACCCATTGAACAGGAACGTTCAGCTGATTCTACCTACACGTTTGGGAAGCGTAAAACGCAACTTGTACTATCGAACAGATAAACACCGTGCTCTGGCCACAACAGTCCCCACAGTATTTTTACACTTAACTACGAACCACTTTTTGCAAGTCTTCAGGGTAAAAATTATATAGACGACACGGGACTTCAAACTTGGTGCTTTGTGATAAGGGATCAATGATAAATAGCTCACATCTTACAGCAGGGAGCTTCAGCTTGTAGGAACTGTCCGAAGAGACGATCGACAATCCCGATACATTTATTATACGAGTAACAATCATTGATAGAGCTTATCAAGAAGCATGCATTTCACTGACAAGTTGATGAATGCTTGTTCGTGGTTCTGCTACCAAGCAATACAACAGTGCCTCCTCATTCTACTGTATCAGCAAGTGTTTGTCAAGATGCTTGGACAGCTCTCTGGTGCTTGAACGCACAGCATCTTGTACGTTTTTATTTACTACTTTACATTGTTCTTTAAATGCATCGATCCACAACTAAGGTGGTCTTTTGTTGGCTACCAGAACATGTCGAGATTCAAGGAAACGCCACAGTCTGGAAGCTACCATGTGGTGCATGGTGGAGGGAACCATGTAGCCTACCTGCTTGTCATTCCGTCCCCTGTTTCACTCGCAAATGGAGCGACAGTCTACACGATTCCCGACGAGCCTTGGTTTCTCATATCTTGTTTACGTGTTCCTTCCGCTAGATGTCACTGGTGACAGTCGAGCCACCCTGCCGTCTGTCGCAAATGCAGGTTCTTTAAACTTTCTCAATCCCTCCATGGATTTACAAAGCCTTTCCGTAATGTGTACGCCTTAATCGATGCTGACAGCAACCTTTAAGAGCCTTGCCAACCACACAAAGAAGTGACGCTCACAAGACTAAGAACAGGGTGCCGTCCATTGATAGTACTCTCTTCCAACAGGAAGATTCAGCAACATGTGAAACTTGAACACCAGCTTCAATGCAGCATGTTTTAAATACGAGGGTTGAATGAAAAGTAATGCCTCCACCTTCGTTAATTGGGTTTGGATGGGAATATTTTAATAAATCAAACGTAGAAATAATCCTTACAAAGTGATATTTAATTATCAATATTCATTTTTCCACATAATCACCAGCCAATTGGATACATTTCTGCCAAAGATGAACAAGTTTTCTGAAGCCGGCACGGAAAAAGTCGACAAACTGTTTCCGCATCCACAGTCTCACAGTTCTTTCAGTGTCTTCATCAGAAGAGAAATAAAATAGCACGTCATTTGAAACTATGGAAGGCCGTGGCGTTTGTTTCGATGTTGATTTCTGGTGACGAATGTGAATGTTGATAGTCGTAATTACTAACCAGTTGTATTTGGAATCGATTCGTATACAAGTTAACATCATACATGGTAACATCGTGTGTCTGTTATTATTCTTTTTTTAAGTAGTCTATCTAACATGATGATCGGCTTGTGGCAGCGAGGGGCACAAAAACACTGTCCCAAATAAAGCAACGAAACGAGAATATTTCTAGGCGTGATGCTACTGTTCTAGTTTAATGTTTATGTTTGTGAATTCACACTGAAATACATTTCCTTCTCAAACGGCGTCGGTCTGATTTGTTTCATAGTTATTCTTAGCCGAAAATGGTTGTTGCGTTTCCTTCATACGTAGTGTTGCCATCTGTCCCTATATGTAGGGACCGTCACCGTTTTAGACCTTCTTGTCCCGACATCCCGACAAGACAGAATTTTGTCCCGATTTAGAAAAATACTGTTACGAGCTTGGCTCGAGTACTGAAGTAACTCCATCAGTTAGCGAAACATATGAATGCAGCATTAGTTAGTTTTATTTATGTTAACAAGTTTATGTTGACAATCTCACAGATGCAGGTCGCGTATCCTACATCGACGATGAAAGCACCTTCTAGATCTAGCGCCGAAGAATCTGGCAGTTCCGATTTGAATAGCAATCTGATAAGACGATTCTTTCTAATTTAATACCAACAAATGGGGCAAGTAAGTAACGTGTGCCGTGTTTGCTGTTGGTACACACAGCATGAAGTGTATTGTGACGCGTACTTCGTTGACCTAAGTGGTATTGTCGACTGTTTACTGCCTAATAAAGCTAGCTTACCATAGCTTAGAAAAATGACTACGAACAGAAAGTGTAACATTTAGGACAATTACACAAAAGAGTGATCTATTGTCAAGAAAGGACGTACGCATCAGGAAACGCTAAGTGATATATGTAGCTGTTTTATCACAGTAACTCATGGAGAGAATTGTTCGTTGCTGCTACAGAAGTAACAACTGCTTATTAAGTTTTTTGCCTGCTTGTCCTTGTGACTGGAGGTGTGGGGGACTATGGCAGTTCACTATTATAAGGAAACAAAACCCCTGAAGCCGTCCTTATGATGTAATTTATTGCTTGGATACTAGTTTCCGTGCTTCAACGCACCATCTTCAGGCCTTAGCTGATTCTGTAGGGGTTAACACCACCTGCACATACGATGCATCAGGGATGAACAATACTGGTTTACGCAGACTACCTGTAACTGTGATGTTGTCTTCCCAAACATCAACTGTCAACAAGGCCTGAAGAAGGGGCACTGAACCACCGAAATGGGTGCCCGTACAATAAATGACATCATAAGGACGACTGTAGGTGTTTCATTTTCTTGCAACAGCTTATGATGTTGTACAACATCATCAGTCCAACAGATCTCTTGAATCTGCCGTAACTGAATTCCGCAATGTATTGTGACTCCAGAGTAGCCATGAAACAGTCTACAGTCAGGATCTAAGCTACAGTGATTTCTTCAAAGTGTTCTCGCACTATGTTCCGTGCCAGAATAGATAAAAAAAGTTGCAATAAGTTTCATTTCAAGGCACCGACGTACCAGCTGAGAAGATGTTTCCCTTAGTTGTTCAATACCTTACTGAAACTAACGGAATCCAACAGAAGCTGTTGAAGTTTGATTCGCTGAATAACGAAACATCGTAGACAATTGAAAGTTATGTGCAGACAATTTAACACAACTGCAAATTTCATTAAATAAATTAATTGCTTTTTGTGGAGACAATATCAATACCAACTTGGGAGGGCGGCCAGGGAAATGTGTTTCACCAAATTAAAGAAGAGATAGGAAAAATGTAGAAGGAATTGGATGTCATGCCCATATTCTCCACAATTTCTATATCATACGCTGCTGGATTTTTTACTGTCGATGTAGAAATAATCTTCATGAGAATATTTTATTATTTTTCAATACTCACTGTAAGGACAGAGAAGCTGAAAGATTTCTACTTATACGTTGATGTCAATCATCAGATTCTTCTACCTCACCCAAAAACATGATGATGGCTGTCGTTAATGCCTGTAGTAGAGAGAATTCTTAAGCACTGGATTCTATTGTAGCAATTTTTGACGTCGAAGACAGGTCACATAGAATACTTTCAGATTTTTGCAGTGGTCCTATCAGTGGAATACACTTCATGTTTGTGCAGTCAAACTTGGCTCTGTTTGGAAAAAATATGAACAGCATGAAGAAGAATTTCTCTATAACTGAAATAAGAAATACTTTAATAACATGCGAAGATGTCTGAATGAATGGAAGACTGCCAATCATGTTGGTACGCAAACCAAGATGAATTTGAATAAATTGAAGAACGGGAACTCTAACCAAGAAACAAATAATTTGATTTTGAAATTTGAGGAAGAGGGAATGGCTTTCTATACCTAAACATTCGATTACTTAGAGAAATTGGCTATTTCTTTTGATAAATATCAAGTATATGATTGTATGACCCTGCATTAGGTGATGAAGGAAAACTCTATTATATACCTGCCTAAAAATTGTGTGAATATTTCAGGCGACAATTGTTTTCAGGAATACGTGTATCTGAACAGCTTTTTAGAAACTAAGCATGTCTCAGAAAAACTGAACTCTAAACAGTCCGTGGAAGAAAGAAGGAGCTACTTTCTTAAATAACCGAAAATCCTTAACGCAAATGCCAACTGATACTTTTTTTTTAATATTTGTTTTCTATTTCCGAACACAACGCCTGTATGGAATGAGTATTTTCACTGACGTAGGCCCAGTGGACTGATGAAAGAAACTGACTGCTGCCAGGGACTGTAGAACTTAAAACGTGTTTCTGGGGAAAATGGATACAGCAAAAGAGACATCGCAAACGCTTTCAAGGGTCGCCAACGAAAGACACCTGGTGAATCAGTAGAAGAGGCCAAACGGACTGTATTCCTGCCATACTGTGGAAAAACTAGCACCTAGTTAGAACGTCTGTTGCAGTAACATGGGCTAAGACCAGTGTTCCGACCCGCCCCCAAGATACGAGATAAGTTGCACACTGTTAAAGACGACATTGACGACACTGCTCTTCGAGTGTCCGGTGTGTACGGTGTACCCTGTGAATGTGGCAGCATGTACATTGGACAGACAATTTGCACGGTTGCGGAGCGTTGTACTGAGCACAATCGCCATATAAAACAAAGGGAGACTGACAAGTCGGCCATAGCGGAGCATTGCCTAGAAAACGGACATAAAATAGTTCGAAAATACAAAAGTGTTGGCTCATGCGTCTACATATTGGGACTCCATTATAGAGGAAGCGGCCGAGATTCGCTTAAACAACAACAATTTCAACAGAGACCAGGGATACACACTCAGCAGGGCATGGGGACGGGCGTTGGACATCGAAAGAAAGCAGAGACAGATGCGCGACGCGGGAGCGGCAGTTGCAAACGTGGCGCCTGTCCCTGGCGCCACCTGACGTCACCGGTGCTGCCACGGGCAATAGCTCCGCTAGCTGCCCGGGTCGACTTAACGCTCGCGCGCCGCATTGGATCGATCTGATTGGCTGCTGATGATATCATCATGCCTATATAAGCCCGAGACAGTAACAGCCCCGGCAGTCAGTGAACTCCTGACAACGATGGCGGAGATGGCCATCAAAAACTCGAGGATTTTATTCGAATTGACGCGGCTGGAAAACCGAGAACGTTTTATTCACTGTGGAATCAATCTTGCATTGCCAGTTTAACTTCAAGGTGACACCCATTAAAGGGAAAAACGAATTGCTGAAAAAGGTGAAATATTCCGAAAAATATGGAGTACTTCTGCCGCATAAAGTTCAATGTAATTTTGTTCTAAATAAAACCTAACTACATTAAATAAATTTTTTACCTCATTTCTACAACTACAATTTCAGGATGTCCCAGATAAATATGGCAACCGTATTCCTACATAGCTCCTTCACATCCAAAATAGGACACCTAGTAAATCGATATTGTTACTTCCCTCGCTTCGCTATAGTTTACCTTTTCACAGCAGGAAGGTAACTGCATGCAGACAGACACGCTGTAACTGCGCAGTTTTTGATACGTTTGTTTAAAGTAAATACTATTTTCAATCATCCTTTTCTTTCTCTAATATGGAAACATGATTTTGTAGAACAACAAAAAGTGTGTGGAAATTGAAAACGAGCCGGCCACGGTGGCCGAGCGGTTCCAGATACTTCAGTCCGGAACCGCGGGACTTCTACGGTCGCATGTTCGAATCCTGCCTCGGGCATGGATGTGTGTGATGTCCTTAGGTTAGTTAGGTTTAAGTAGTTATAAGTTCTAGGGGACTAATGACCTCCGATGTCAAGTCCCATAGTGCTCAGAACTATTTTTTTTAATTGAAAACGACGAACTTTAATAAGAAACATGAGTATGGAGAGAAGGAGGGTGCAAATTGTCGAAAAATCCCTGGCTTATTGGCTGACGTTTGTAAATCCCGTTCTGTTTGCAGCATACAGTACTTAGTACAAATCCATCTTCAACAGCTTTTCGTGAATTGCAAGCAATGGCTAACTTCGCAGTGAACAAGTTACAGTCGGTTATGTATCACATTTTCTGATATGTCCTCATCATCGGTGTCTTTTGGGGACACTGTTACGTTACAACCGGAAGGCCTGTGCGACACCATTAGGCATTGCCAGCGCTCAACGTGTATCTGCTGTATCACTGACTGTGAAAATTGAGGTTATTTATGTGTCCTATGAAAAGGAACACCTGTATTGAACTCGGGTAATGGGGCAAATCATCTGAAAAAAAGGAAGTCCCAAGGAACCAACAGTGAATTCCAGTAGTTAAGTATTTTCTGTCTCACAGCATAAGCAACCCAGTGCGCAGGTGGTGCAGAGAGACTGCACAAAAATCTCCAGTCGTACGAGACGTATCGAGTATTACTGCCAGAGCTAAGTATGGAGATTCAACACGCGAAAGTGCACTGTAACACGTCACTGTCTGGAAACGACGGTCACGGGTTCGGGATGCCTCTGACACACGCCGACGGAACTGTCTCTTCAAAGAAACATGGGGTCTATAGGACAGGAGATATCGACAGTCAGCCAGTCCCGCGTCACAGATTTCCCACTGCATCACGAAACTAAAAGGTGACCTCGTCTCCCTTCATGTGTCACCGTGAGGTAGGGTGCCGTGGTCAATGAGTATTATGTGATTATGTGTACGTAAAAATCAATGGATATCTTTTCTGTTTCTGAGAATATGTAATTAAAAAAATGGTTCAAATGGCTGTGAGCACTATGGGACTCAACATCTGAGGTCATCAGTCCCCTAGAACTTAGAACTAATTAAACCTAACTAACCTAAAGACATCACACACATCCATGCCCGAGCCAGGATTCGAACCTGTGACCGTAGCAGTCACGCGGTTCCGGACTGACGTGCCTAGAACCGCACGGCCACCACGGCCGGCGCGAGAATATGTGACGTCGTACTTTCGTGGAGGGCATATGAATCTGTTGTTTGTGAACTGTCATTCTTATTTATTGGATTATAATTGGAGTTA
Organism: Schistocerca piceifrons; assembly: GCF_021461385.2. Classification (NCBI taxonomy): domain Eukaryota; kingdom Metazoa; phylum Arthropoda; class Insecta; order Orthoptera; family Acrididae; genus Schistocerca; species Schistocerca piceifrons. Next base: position 493,373,326 of record NC_060141.1, read on the forward strand.
AACTGAAATCTAACCTGTTTTCATTTTTCTCCCATAATCATTTCTGAACTTGACGACCTTTGTTCTGAATCCACAAGTGCTTGTTTATGCTATGTCCATGTTCGTAGGTGATGAGGACGCAGCTCACTGGAAACTCCCTCTTTTCCTCGGAATTAATAGAATGACTAACTGCTTTCGACAGGTAGAGTATTTTGCATGCAGTTTTCAGCCAGTATAAGGTACGTTTGACTTGCAAAGAACTTCGAGACAGGTGTCGTAGCTCTGAATGCATCGAAAATTGGATCTTTTGCCGTTCATGCTTCTTGCTACCTAATGTTGAGCAATACTTAGTGCGGTTTACATCTGCGCTGCACCAGTTTTTCCGGTAAAGACGGCACAGCTAAACTGATGAGATGTGTTACAATGACTAACCGTTTTCTGTATAACTTCGAACTTCTTTATCACGTGTTACAGAACCTTTCGTTTGTATCGTTGCGCTGTACTAATGTTTTTACTGCATAATATTTCATTAATGCAAGTCAGTCACGTTGTTGTTCATTCATAGGTCAAAATTTTCAGGATAATAGTATCGTAAGCATAACTATTGTATATCAGTTTAAGGTTACAGTGAATAGCATGTTTCACTTTACACTTACATACGTACCCTAACCTCTCTTACTTATTCTGACCTTACATGCGTGAATCAAACGATTGATGCAGCAGAATTGTATACATTGTTTACCTCAGACACCAGATGTCTTAATTCACATAACACTTTTTTGGGAACAGCCAAGCTTTTTCTTCCAGATCGTCCTGTTTGTCCACTGAACAGCACTTCTGTGAAGTCTTTCGAAATTAGCTGACAGTCGCACGCGACTCTACTGCCAAACACTTGAGCAGCGTTTGAGAACAGCTAAATTTTGTGCCTCGTATGCGGCTACTATCGATCCTTGCACAATAATTAAACACCGACCATTAGTTTCTTATAGAACCCCTTCCTCGATCTTACGAATAAATCATAACATTTTTTCCATGCTCTCTCCCTCTTACGTAGAATTACGTCACTGGCCGATTTACGCAACCTGTGCAATAGCGTTACCTGTGCTGCTCAAACAGTAGCGTACTGTCGCCACAACAATTAGGCTTTCATTCATTGCGCCCAGCTGGCAACCGTGGCTATTTTCGGAGAACTTTCACTGCCGGATTACTGAGGCAACGTTTGTGTCGCGGCTGGATAATAGCTGCCTCATTGCTTTAATCTCTCTCTCTCTCTCTCTTAACATACGCTACGTAGGGGCGGCAATTCTGTAACATGAGACAACTTCACATTCACAGTTTATGTAACAGAGATCCTTCCAATCTATTTATAAAATAAGTTATATTTTATTACTAAAGTCAGTATGTGAGTCATACTAAAGTCAGTATGTGGGTCATATAATATTTTATTAAAATTTATTAGTGGTTTCGGCTTTTCAACCATCATCAGAACTAAAAATTTAGCAACGATGCCTAGACACGTACCTCTATTGGCGAAGTGCATACGAGTGGCTGCTAATCATAGGTCCAAACGCTTATAAAATTATTTGTTTATGGTTCATTTAAATTTTATAACTTTTTTGCTTTAATAACTTTCGCCTATTGATACTATATTTTCTGTAGATGTGAAGTAAAGTGTGCTGTACTGGAATTTGAGGTTCTATGCATTGTATGTGAGTAATTTATGTAAAATACTATGTAAATCGTTTATTACGGTAAGTAATTACCTGACGACATTTTGTATTTAAAAATATTTGTGTCTATAAATTGTTCATCTTGATGTAAATTTGACAATTTAAGAAATGGTCACGCTTAGGAACAGTGTGAGAAATAGGTGTTATGTACAACCCATTGTGCTTTTGTTTGAAACGAAAGTGGCTCGGGGGAATGGAAAAGGTGGCAAGCGTGAATTGGCGCGCTACCTAGAGCAAGCGTGGGAAGTAAGTTATACAGTCTGTAGGCAGCAGTGATTGAGGCAACACCTTCGTGTAGCAGGAGAAGCTTTGCCTGCAAATTTGCACAAAAATACCTCGGATGAAGACTGCAGACAGCTCACGGCGTAGCTACGAGTTGTTGGCCTACTCTATGTAAAATTGAACGACGCCAAGAAGTGAAATTGAGCCCATACAGTAAAATGCTTGCAGGCTGTACTGTGGGTAGTGTAGCCATGATAATTGTTCGCCACACCCAAGCCTACAGCCACCAATAAGATTTTTTGTATTTTTACTTTTGTACAGCGTGATCCATTAATTTAAACTGTGTTCTAATAATCATTCTTGAACTTTGCAGGGTTCCTTTCTGGTGTTTAATTAATCCAAGTATCCTGTTTTACAGACTTATGTAGTGCCAAGATAATGTAAAGAGGCACCATTTAAATCGTTTTTATCTAAATAATAATAAAAAAATTATTAACTATTGTAAAGTGTTATAGTAAAAGTTTGCTTACATAAAATTCGATCAGAGTGAAGCCAAGTTACTAGAATCTGTTAAATGACTATACAGACTTGGTTCAAAGAATAATAGCTTTTGAAAGTAAATTCCAGTAAGAAAGAGGTTTTTTTGAAGTGAAATGTTCAGTATAAAAAGTGTGTGCTTTAGTATCTAAGTATTTTAGTATTTAAGCTTGTTGTTTACGGGAAGTGCTTTTCTAAAAGTCCCCCCTGGCCAAAATTTTTAGCTTCCTTGAAGTTATGTACTGGGGTTTTTCTCTTTTAAAAACGTAATGTATAACGTTGTAGTCCAACATTGTTGAAATGGAGTAATATTAATTTGAAGAACCAAATTAAACAGTAGGAAGAAAGTAGGCAAAATTGCTTTTCCAGTAACTCACTCTTTCATTGCCTGGATAGGATGGCGACAACTAGTACATGTTTTAAAGCACTAAATGAACTTGGAACTGAGTTGTCCTAGCTTCAGTATAATATTATTTATACTGCGTTTCTATCAAACCGCTGGGTAAGATCTTAGGAAAAGAAGTGAATAGTCTGATTTACTCGTCCATTAGACACGACACACGGTCATATCCTTTAAAAGGGGTAACTCTATAGATTATCTTTTCCTATAGAAAGGACTATCCTCCCACAGTGTACTTTATTTGGAAACTAAACTAAATTTTAGTAACACGGTTATACGTGGAAACATACAGACAAGATTTCTGGTATTTTGGTAAAAGCATGCTACATTACAATAGTAGTAGTAGGGTTATAAGTTTAGCCCTGACACTAGTCAGTAAATATACTGACTACGCGCCTGTGGTAAGTATCACTGCTAAATGATTAGATCTGATAAAGGCCGAAAAGCCGAAACCAATAATTAATTTTAATAAAATATTTTGCGACCATGATATTGATTTTGTGATTTAACCCGACAGAAAGTTTACCATTGTCTTGAGAAGACACAAACGGCTTCATTTCCCTTGTATGTTGTGTCTTTGTGAAAGCCGTAAGTCGCATTAATCAATATTTCTGAAAAAAAATGCAGTTCCTTGTGAAACATTCTCACCACCACTACGGAATTGTAGCTATCCATGTTCGTTAAACCTCGGAGCTTGAGTACATAATTATAATATTTTGTTTCTTTCAGAAAAATCAGAATCCGCTGAAGGAATGTGACGGAAAAACATTCTGCGGTTTTGGATCAACCCTTGGTTTATGTGTTGAGAGTCGGTACTGAAACACATACTAACTTTTATTCCTTTTATGATGCAATTCCTTACTCCGGATCCTGCGCTATCTTTTCCATCATTCCTTACCTACAATTACCTTTATACTCTAACGTCTGTCTTCCTTATTCCAATCATTGTCTGCTCCCCTAAAATGTCACAGCATACATCGTTCCTCCCGTCACCTAGTTAACAATTCGTGACGGCGTCAGTACATCATGTTTCGCTAGCCAGTCCATTTTTATAGTGCCCCTTCCCCCCCCCCCCCCTCTCACAGACTGAAGTTTGCTTAGGATAACAGTGACAAGCGTGCACCTCTCCCTTAAATCTTCCCTATCTCTCCTGTTTATTCAACTTAGTAAAGCTTCCAGGCTTCCGAGCAGTTGTCAAAAATTGCTGAAACGACGGTTTTTTAAGACAAATAGCCGTGGATGATTTATAATTGTTCAAGATACTTAGTTCCTCTTCCACGCTAAGTCCCATGAAGGCTTTCGACTCCAATAGAATATCCCTACACTGTTTTCTGTTCTCAGCTATATATCTCAATCCTCGGATTCCCATTCGCTTTAAACTTTCTCTCACATCTTCTAGCCCTCGTTTCGAATGTCCTCCTCTTGCTCTTTGTTATCCACGTTTTCAGATCGTCCTTTATCGTTCACTTGTCCGTATATTTTCCATAATATTTTTCTTTCCTTACTCTGCAGCAGTTTTTTCTTCGTTAGTTGTCTGATTTCATGTCCGGATCACAGTACGTTACTTAAAGACCCGGCCGTGTTCATATTACTTTCAGTTAAGATCTGCATTTAGAATAAACCACATTGTGATATCTCGCGTCCCTACAGCAAGGTTAATGGGGTTTGTTCCACCTTAAATCAGTCCGGACGGATACTCTCCATACGTTCCTTGCTTCAGTCAAGCTGTATGGCCTTTCTTATTAAATAGGAGAACTCTTTCATTTCTTCTACTAAAACCCAAGCCTAAGTAATTACGACCTGATCGGTGTTCAAACCACCCGCACACAGGATCAGTCTGCAAGGGGTAGACAAAAAATTATCACCTCTAAGAATCAAGCTGTGACCACGAACTCCGGTGACGGCATTGGTCCTCCTCTGCATATTCACATTCATTGAGACACATTTTTTTTTCCCAGCGATGGATGACTTTGAGAAGACATAGGTTGTAGAAGTCTGAGTTTAGGTTGTTAGGGTCACGTTCCACCTCGAAAATCACTTCACTGTCAGAGGTAGGCGAAAGAATTCATTGGTTGTCATGACAGAATAATGTCTGGGATGAGGGCAGGAAGCAAAATTTGACAGCCCGAAGTATCAGCATGTATGACTGTGTCCTGTGCAGTTTTCAGGCAAATACACCACCTTAGGCAGCCTCCTGTGACAGCCTCCCATAGCCTCGTCAGAAGATTTCGGTGGTATACTCCTGTGACGATTTACCCCTTGCGAACAAAATGGCAAAGCTCATAGACGAATTTTCTGAAGGTGGTGCACCACAGATCGTAAATATTTAGTTGTGCAATAAAGTAATTTTTTCAGCAGCTCCCTGCGGTAAATTGATCAGCTGAAGAGTCTTGCTCATACCATGGCAGACCCAAACAACATGCAACACAACTTTGCCCCATGATGTCAGGTTCTTTGTCTTTGTCGGCGGTGGTGAATTCATGAGTTTGTATTTTTTGCTTTACTTCTTTCTCTCAGGCTACAGTAATATACTCGTCACTCGTTCACACTCATAGGGAGCTTAAGAAGTCATCTGGACTGACTTGTCACACCTGCAGTCACCATTCGGAACCCATCTGACGGCGAGAACCTACGTAATGTCCAAAACGTTGTGCAAGATGTTGAAGAATGAGCGATGGCTTACTTTCAGAGTCTCCACTACCACCTCAGTAGTAATTCGAGCAACATGGCCATCACTTCACTTGCCACTCCCGGTTCTTCATAGAGAGACAGTCTGCTACACCGTTCTTTTAATCACTCTGGAAGCGTCTGTGCCGCCAGCATATGATTGTGCACTGTGACCGTACACTTCCACCAACTCAGCAAGAATTTTTGCAGTGCAGTCCCGCTTCAAGTGCAAGAAACGAGTTGCCGCACCATACTTCAGCTGATCAATGAGAACGTCTTGATTCACCGCCGGGAGCTGCTGAAAAAGTTTCTTAATTGAACAACTAAATATTTACGATCTGTGAGGCACCAGCTTCAGAAAATTCGTCTATGAGCTTTGCCGTTTTTTTGGGCTATTATATCTGCGAACTAAGGCACTGTACCTGCAATCAATAAATTAACAATACATCTTCATATTTTCAAGGCGATGATAAAAACGTTAGGTTAATTATATTCTTTGTAGATGAGGAACTGAAATTGTGATTTAAATTTTCGGTTTTCATAGATATAATGTACAACTCGTCGGTCTTTGAATTTGATGGGAATTATTCTGCCACTAATTGGTTTTCGAACCCCTGCAGGCTCATCATCACATGAAGATGTTACAGATACCTTACATTGCGGAGTATATGCAACTGGACGCTATGGTCGTGATGCTAGCGGATATGACGGAAATTTAGGAACATGTTACCGAAATGCTTACGAAACGAAAAGATAGTTAAGTTCTGTGATACTTACGTTTTACTGTGTCTCGGTAACGATAACAAATTCATTCCGCTAATGTACATTTTAGTCAGCTTAAACACAAGACACCCAATATTTAGATAGAATTCGTTTCACAGTAACCAAACAATGAACGGAGGTGTGGAAAGTATGAATATGTTAGATAACGCTGTTTGTCCATCACCATCTTTCACTTGAGATGCATTACATCACAGAAGAAAATATGTGAAACCATATATAATGGATGCCAATAAACATTTCAGTTTGCAGGTGTTTTCATTCGTTGACAGTGTACAAGTAACACGTTTTTAAAAAATCTCTATGTATAAACAATTTGAAAATTACTACGTGTAGTATTTATTACGTTCCTTCGTAAACGTATCAGAAACTTACGCGTAAATTTCGTTTATTTCCGCCAGTACCAGTATCTTCGTGTGTAGTTCCACATGATCCAAAATTAATGTTCCCGTAACACCTCCATCTGGCAGCGAAATTGCTCAACATTTTAAGGCCGGTATACCTGACGGGATACCAATAGGGATCTATAGGGCTTGGATAAAAGTATGGAAACAGCATAAACACAACACAACGTAATGCGGTGTAGGAAACCATTTGGCCTTCTAGACATCTGTCAGTCGTCTCTGAGTGGCCAAATACTGGTCTTATATGGTTTTCAAGGGGAAAAAAGATACGAAAATAGTTACAAGTTCAGGTAATGATAAAGGATGTGGATAGCGACCACGCACCCTCCTCTCCAAAGTAGACCACAAAAGTTCAGTAATACTGAGAGCTGGCGACTATGACGACCAGAGGAGATGCAAAAACTCATTCTCGTGCTCACGAAACCAGTCCTGGACGATCCCTGAACAAGGGATCTGTCGTTGGGAACACAGTACCAACATTGGGGAACTAAAATTGTGCCATGTCATGAGTCTGATCAGCCGAAATGGTCACATATGGTTTGGCTTTAATACAGTCTTGCAGAGTAAAGATGGGGCTCATGGAATACCATGATATGGCTGCCCAAATCATCACCGAATCCGCGAGGTGTTTCAGTGTTGGGATATTAACTCGGCCAGAAGTTTGAAACAATAAGACGAACGACTAAATGGCTCTGTTCCGTTGCTTCATAGACCAGCTTTAATGGCTTCGTTACTACGATTTCCTGTTACAGGCCTTTGCATCGCTGATGAGTGGTACTGAAATTCCTGCGCGCTCTGCAATTCCAAGGTTATGTAGCTCCCTTCGTGTTATTTTAGGCTTGACAGGTACCGCTAGCGCTACATTTACTTCTCCGTGACTTTTGCAGTTGTCGTCCTCTAATTTTTTCGTCATAGTCCTCTTCAGTGACCGTCTGTCACTATTACTCAACACACACTTTCTGACTTAGGGGATGATGTATTATCCACTTTCCCTGAATGCGACGTAAATCTTCGATATGTGCCTCTTGAAACACCAAACGCCGCGCGGGGTAGCAGTGCGATCTGAGGCACCTTGTCACGGTCCGCGCGGCTCCCCCCGTCGGAGGTTCGAGTCCTCCGTCGGGCATGGGTGTGTGTGTTGTCCTTAGTGTAAGTTACTTTAAATGAGATTAAGTAATGTGGAAGCTTAGGGACCAATGACCTCAGCAGTTTGGGCCCGTAAGGCCTTACTGCAAATTTCCCATAATTTCCAAACACGAAACACTTCGGCTATCATGGTTACGGAATCAGGCATCGTACGAGCACCGACAACTTTCCCACGTTCGAAGTCACTTAGCTCTGACAGAGTGCGCTCATAATTACACAGAAAACTGTTCTTGTGGTATCGATAGCTAAGATGCCACGGCGTAGGTGCAAGTTCATAGGTTGGCACTACGACGCCGACAGCTCTACTAGCACCACTGCAGATTCTACCCATTTGATGCAGAGGAGAAGACATAGCAACATTGTTTCTGCTTCATAGGGGGCTAGCATTACTGACTTTGGTACTTCAATGATAGTTTGTCGCACTACTAGTAGCCCTTACCGTTGGTACCTGTAGGGCTTCGCACCTACTTGCTCCTCAGTGCAAAGTTAGGTATTGACGTTATTATGTATTCAGTTAATATTGTGATATAGTAAAACCATTTCTAAGAGCAGTACCGAGAGATTTTCACCTTTTCCTGCTCCTACTCACTTCCTGCATTCGGCCTACCCTTCAGTTTACAGGAGCAGACCCACGCGTGGGATACAAAAGTTCTGGTTACACATTGACACAACGCGTTGAGCAAATCGCACAGGTGCTATTCGTGGCCAAATACAACAGCGCCACTTGCAGGCTAGGCTAGCACCTGTGTTTATGTAAGCTTGCATTTCTCGCAGTGTTACCTAATTTTTGTCCATCCCTCTACATATTGTACGCGAAAGAATTTGCTACTCTTGTAGAGAGAGTGTATCGTATGTCGCTGGAGGAACGAAGCGTTCATAGTGATTGGAAAGAAGCGCTGGTCATTGCCGTACTCAAAAAGACAAGTTGAGCAGACGCACAAAGTTACAGGTCTTTGACTCTGACGTCGGTCTGTTGTAGAGTTTTCGGAAATGTTTTATGCTCGCATATTGACATTCGTGGAGCTTGAAACTCTGCTCTGTAGGCATCAACACGGGTTCTGATGATCGTGTAATATTCAGCTTTTTATTCAGACCAGAAAGTAATAGATATCGGCGCCTAGGTTGGGACTGTATTCCTTGACTTTCGGAAGGTGTTCCATAGAGTCTACAGTTTCACAGTGCTGGAAAGAGTAATAAAATGTGAGTCGAGGAATGCCAGACTAGCTGTGTGACAGGACTGAAGAGTTTCTACTAAAGCAGAACACAGCATATCGTTCTCAACGGAGAGAGATCTTGAGATGTAACAGCAACATCGGTCGTACCCCAAGGCAGTCCGTATTGGACGGTTATATTTTAGAATACTATAACGATACCGGATCACTGGAAGTGGACACATGCAGAAAACACCCAGGAATACCCGTAAGGAGCGATTTAAACTAGAACGGCCACATACAGCTAATCGCAGGTAAGGCAGGTGCCAGAATGAGATTTAGGTCCTCGAGAAATGTAGTCTACCCACATACGAGGTAACTTACACTGAGGTGACGGAAATCATCAGATAGCGATGCACACGCATACAGATGGCGGTAATATCGCGTACACAAGATATTAAAGAGCAGTGCATCGGCGGAGCTGTCATTTGAACTCAGATAATTCATGAGAAAAGGTTTCCGAAATTATTACGGCCGCATGACGGGGATTAGCAGACTTTGAAGGTGAAATGGTAGTTGGAGCCAGACTCACGGGACATTCCATTTCGGAAATCATTAGGAATTCAGTAATTGGAGATCCACAGTGCCAAGATTTTTCCAAGAGTACCAAATGTCAGGCATTTCCTCTCACTACGGACACAGCAAAGCGACCGAGAGAAGCGACGTTCGCGTAGAGTAGTCAGTACTAACAGACAAGCAAACGTGCGTGAAATAACGTAGAAATCAGTATGAGGCGTACGACTAACGTATCCATTAGCACTGAGCGGCGAAATTTGGCGTTAATGGGCTGTGCCAGGAGACAACCGACGCGAATGCCTTTGCTAACTCCACGAGATTGCCTGCAGCGCCTCTCTGGGTTCGTGGCCATGTCGATTGGACTCTAGACAATTGTAAGAGCATGGTTTGGTCAGATGAATCCCGAATTCAGTTGGTAAGAACTGATGTTGGGGTTAGAGAGTGGCGCAGACCCCACGTCGTCATGGACCCAAGTTGTCAAGAGGACACTGTGCAAGCTGGCGATGGCCTCATAATGGTGTTGGCTGTGTTTACATGGAATGAACTTGGTCTTCTGGTCAATCTGAACCGATCATTGGCTATAAATGGTTATGTTCAGCTACTTATAGACCATTTTCAGCCATTCATGGATGCTATGTTCTGAAACTACGAAGTCACGTCACCGGGTCACAATAATTTTTGTTGTTCGTGATTGATTTGGAGAACATTCTTGACAGTTCTATCAAATGATTGGGCCACCTGGAGCACCCAACATGAATCCTACAGAAAGTTTAAGGATATAATCTAGAGGTCAGTTCGTACACAATAGCCTGCACCTGCAGCACTTTTGTAGTTGTGGACGGTTGTAGAGGCAGTATGGCTCAGAACTTCTGCAGTGGACTTGCATCGACTTGTTGAGTCTATGTCACGTAGAGCTGCTGCACTGCGCCGGGAAAAAGGAGGTCCGACATGATACTAGGAGGTATTGCATAACGTTTGTCACCTCATTGTATAAAAAGCCTCATTCAAGCAATACTTGAATATTACTCATGCATCATTAGTCTCGGATTCTTAGCAGATATCACTGACAGAGAAAACAGAGTAGGTCAAAAGAAAGGCAGCGCACTTTGTCACAACTTAATTCAGCAGGCACCAAAGCGACACTAAGCCAAATGTAGTGGCAGACGCTGCAAGAGAGGCGTTGTGCATCTAGCAGTGGTTTACTGTTGGAGTACCGAGAGTACAATTTCCTAAATAAGTTTATCGATATATTTGTTTGTCCCAGATATTCCTCAGGACAAGACCATGAAGGTAAAATTAGCAAAATGTGAGTTTACACGGAGGCTGACGAAGAATATTTCTTCACGTGAACCATTTGCGACTTGAATAGGAAAGACAGCCGTCACAGTAGTCGATAAAGTAGCCTCTGCCACGCACTATGTGGTGGTTTGCTTAGTATAGACGAAATAGGAGCCAGTAAGATGAACACGAGACAGATGATAAAAAGTAAGTAAAATGTTTATTATTTCAAAAGTAATCGCTATAACTATTGCTAAATTTATCTCACTATAAGGTAACAAGGAAAAATGTCTGCGGTTGCTTATGGAACCATGACTGTACAGAGGAAAGCACATCTTCGTCTGAAGCAAATCGATGGCTACGAACGGGTCCCAAAATATGTAAATCTTGCGGGGAGAGATCTGGACTGTATGGAGGATGTTTAACGGCTTTACAGTGAAACTTTTGCACTGTAGTCGAGGTCCCAAAATATGTAAATCTTGCGGGGAGAGATCTGGACTGTATGGAGGATGTTTAACGGCTTTCCAGTGAAACTTTTGCACTGTAGTCGAGACAATCTTGGCAACATGTGAGCGTACGTTATCCTGCAACATAATGATGCCGTAGGTCAACATGCCTGGGTGTTCGGACTTGGTGGAGTGCTTGACTTTCTGCAGTGTGTACACACCTCTGTGCGTAAATTGTGAATTGTGGCAGCGTGTTCCTAAAGGCAGTGAACAGCGGTCCCTTAGTCACAGATAAAGGTCACGACAACTTTCCCGGAGCTGGCATGCACGCTATTAAATTTTTTCGATACGGGTGAATCCATGTGCTTCCACTGTTGGCTCTGACACTTGATCCTCTGCAAAAAATGACACCATGTTTCAACTCTCGCGACAATATTGGACATGAAACGACATTATTCATCACGATACTGTTACGAATGCTAAAGTGATATTCTCTTTAACTTCTGCTCATCCGCCAGATTGTGGGAGCCGACTGCGTAGAGATTTTCCGGAACTTCAGATGCCTGTCATGATGGCGTGAATGGTACCGCCACTATTGTCAACATGAGCTGAATGTGTTCCACCGTCCGCCGTCGGTCATTTCTGACGGCGCCATCCACCGCAACAATGACTAATGGGGTAGTGACAGTATGAGCCTGTTTCGCCGACTGGGATTCGTCAATGATATCCCGACCATCTCGAAATCATTTATTCCAAACAAACTCATGCATACGCGAGATACCGTGTTCGCCATATACAGCAGAAATCTGGGCATGAATTTGACTTTCTGATCGTCCTTCCGCATTCAAAAACCATAATTGACATCGCTTTTCCTCTTTCCCCTCCTCCACAGTGAATTAGAACGCACGCACCACACGCTGTCCTCACATCGAGCACGTCCAGTAGACGGTCGCGCTGTTCCTTGCTGATACTTCTCTACACCTACATTACCAACGTCCCCGCCACGCTCGTTGTACAGTCTGTCTAGTTCTCATTTGGCTGCCCATTATACGTAGATGTAGGTGAACCTGAAGTGCCACGTAAATTGCTTAACCTGTACAAACTATAAAAGTCTATGTACTGTACATATGTATGTATCTACGTACGTATGTATCATCCAAATCTTCTCATAAACAACTGGACCGATTTCAACCATACTTGGTACAGATACCTCTTACTGTCTGGAGAGAACCACTGTGGGAGTGAGAAGCACCCATCCATGAAGGGGTTGAAAAGGCACTGTAGCCCAGGACGCTCAAATACCCATACTGAAGTCATCCAGTGTTTGAGAACAAGAGCACTTTGTGACCTGCAACACACTTGACACACAATTTCAAACTTCTACGAAACTTTCTCTAGTTGACAATCTCTTCAGAACGAAAGGAAAAGAGTATATCTCTTACTACATTTTTACCGTTCCTTCAGTATAACTGCCACGTGAAGCATCGCATTTTAATTTATTATTTCTTTACTACTAACTGTACTTGCGATACATTTTGCACACAATATTCGCATATACTACTGAACGTACCAGCAAAATTATATCATTTCACGACAGATACCTGAGGAGATGTGACGTCATAAACGTTGAGAAGCGTGAAAAACTGCCGCATCACGCAAGACGCTTCTATTTATTACTGTTTTACTACAAACAACACATTTCGTAGACAGTAGCCACGTATAACGCTGGATGAATCTGAAGAATTATATCATTGTACAGCCCGTAGTTTAGGTGATGTTTCCTTCGCTTGCGCCTTTGTCACGCAGTTGTGGCAGGGTCGGCGTTGTTAAAATCGGATTTGGCATGGTTAGTTTGAAGGGGCGGCCGGATGCCCTTACTGCCGCCACCCCGTACCCCCTGGGACAGAATCAGTGTACCCCAAATGTCTGCGTCTAGTGTAAATCATGAAATAGTGTGAAAGTGTTTCAAATGTCTGGTAGACGTGTAACTGAGGCGCAATGTGGGGCCCAGCCAGGTATTCACCTAGGCAAATGTGGAAAACCGCCTGACAACCACATCCACGCTGGGCGGTACACGTGCCCTCGTCGTTAATCCGCCGGGCGGATTAGATCCCGGGCCGCTGCGCCTACCCGAGTCCAGAAAGCAGCTCTCGGCTAACCTGGCGAGTTCCCATAGTCCAGGAGATATGATGTCATACACATTGAGCTGCGTGAAAATAAAACTGCAGGGCGAAATTCACTAGACGTACAGGTTAATTCTGTGTACAAATACGTGTATAATGTATTTATGCACGTGAGAGATATTTGGCATGCGCATATGCGGGCAAAGCAACGGGTAAAAAGGACATTCTATCCTCCTGCAACGATTTCAGTCACGTTTGGTAGACGTATTGGTTACCATGTGGAAAGAAACACTTTAGGGTGAAGAACCACCAGTCTCTTACTGGGCTCAGTCTGATAACGTGGAGAGAGATGGGGGACATGGGGGGGGGGAGATGGTCAGACAGCGATGGTGAAGGAGGGGAGAGGCGCAGATAGGAGGAGGAGGAGGAGATAGACGGAGGTAGGAAAGCGAAGGAGATGGACAGAGAAAGCAAAGAAGAGGAGATGAACAGGCAGAAGGGGATGGATGTGGACAGAGCGAAGGGAGAGGACGGGAGGGACAGAGTGGGAGGAGGATATTGACAAAAGAAGGGGAGGGGCAGATGGAATTAGAGGAGTGCATGAGGAGATTAGCAGAGAGGGAAAGGCGAGATGCACAGAGAGAGGGGCAGGAGGAGAAGGACAGAGATTGGGGGGCAGGAGGAGGAGGTGGGTAGAGGGGGTAGAGGAGAAGGACAGAGAGGAGCTGAAGGAGGAAATGGAGAGGGGAGGGGGAGGGTGAAACAGTCTGACAGAAGACTAGGATGAATACACGCTCGGGCAACGCCGGGTACTCAGCTATTGGTACAATAAATCGTGCTATGACACACAATTTAAGGACGCAAAAGACACGCTCGGGCACACTGGGACTGCAAAACGCGAGAAGAGGCGCCTGGTGTTGGGTCGTCGGCCGTGGTGGCAGACGGCGCGTTTCGTCAGAGGCGGCCGGCCGGCCAGAACGGCAGGTTGCCGCGGAGCCCGGCGCGGCGCGGCGCCGCGGGCCGGCGGCAGTGAGAGCGCGCGCGCCATGCAGTCACCACCAGCACCGCCGTCGCCGTCGCAGCGCGGGCCCTGGCTGCTGCTGCGCTACCGGCCGCCGGCGCAAGGTAGGCCGCCTCCCAACCTCGCCGGCACGCCCACCTCAGCGGCGTCTGCACTGCGCGCCGCCACCCGGCGTACACTCGCCAAAGCGGGGACGTTTGTGAAACACAACTGGCTCTTTGTACACATGGAGTAATGAGTGCTATTGACAGGGGATGTCAAACTGATTCCGTGTTATTAGATTTCCAGAAGGCCTTTGACACGGTACCTCACAAGCTTATAAAACACTAATACGACCTATTCTTGAGTACTGCTCGAGGGTTTTGCGATCCCTATGAGGTCGGATTGAGAGAGGACATAGAAGCAATTCAGAGCCGAGCTGCTAGATTTGTTACTGGTAGGTTTGATCATCACGCGAGTGTTATGGATATGCTTCAGGAACTCGGGTGGGAGTCTCTAGAGGAAAGGAGGCGTTCTTTTCGTGAATCGCTACTGAGGAAATTTAGAGAACCAGCATTTGAGGTTGACTGCAGTACAATTTTACTGCCGCCAACTTAAGTTTCGTGGAAAGACCACAAAGATAAGATAAGATAAGATAGATTAGGGCTCGTACAGAGGCATATAGGCAGTCATTTTTCCCTCGTTCTGTTTGGGAGTGGAACAGGGAGAGAAGATGCTAGTTGTGGTACGAGGAACCCTCCGCCACGCACCGTATGGTGGATTGTGGAGTATGTATGTAGATGTAGATGTAGAAGCGAGTTCTAATCAAACTGCGTGCCTATGGACTATCGTCTCAGTTGTGCGACTGGATTCGTCATTTACTATCAGAAACGTTACAGTTCGTAGTAATTAACGGAAGGTCATCGAGTAAAACAAGAAATATTTGGCATTCCGTAAGGACGTGTTGCATGCCCTCTTTTATTCCTGTTCTACTTAAACGATTTAGGAGACAATCTGAGTGGCAGTCTTAGGCGCATGGTAGATGATGCTGCCATTCACGTCTTATAAATTCATCAGATTATCAAAACAAATTGCAGAACGATTTAGACAAGATACCTGCATGGTGTTCAAGGTGGAAATTGACTCTAAACAGCCTCGCGGGATTAGCCGAGCGGTCTTGGGCGCTGCAGTCATGGACTGTAAGGCTGGTCCCGGCGGAGGTTCGAGTCCTCCCTCAGGCATGGGTGTGTGTGTTTGTCCTTAGGATGATTTATGTTAAGTTGTGTGTAAGCTTAGGGACTGATGACCTTAGTAGTTAAGTCCCATAAGATTTCACACACGTTTGAACATTTTTTTCACTCTAAATAGTGAGAAGTGTGAAAACATCCCCATGACTACTAAAAGGAATCAACTAAATTTCGGTTACACGATAAAACACACAAAAATCAAAAGACAGTAAATTCAACTAAATATTTAGGGATTACAGTTACGAATAACTTAAGTTGGAACGATCGCATACGTAATGTTGTGGGTAAAGCGAACTAAAGACTGCGACTTATTGATAGAACACTGAGAAAATGCAACAAGTCTACTAAAGAGACTGCCTACATCACGCTTGTTCGTCCTCTTCTTGTGTATAGCTGTGCGTTGTGGAATCAGCATCATACAGCATCGACGAAGAACATCGACAAAGTTCAAAGAACGGCGTCTCATTTTGTACTATCGCGAAACAGGATTGAGAGCACCACGGATAAGATCCGTGAATTGTGGTGGCAATTAGTAGAAAAAAAGACGCTTTTCGCTGCGGCATGATCTTCTCATGAAATTTAAATCACCAACTTTCCCCTCAGTGTGCGAAAATTTTTTGTTGGCACTCGACTATATGTGGAGGAATGGTCATCACAATGAAATCAGAGAAATTGGAGCTCTCACAGAAAGATTTGAGTATTCGTTTTTCCCGCACCGTGTTCGTGAATGGAACAGCACAAAATAGCTTAAAGGTAGTTTGACGTATCCTCTGCGATGTATTTAATTGTTCATTGCAGAGTAACTTTGTAGATGTAAATGTAGATTATACGCCGCCTATCTTCTTACTTAGATACGCACGCGTTATTGGATGTTTACGGCCATCTACTTCACCTTATTGACCTTTTTGCTCCCATTGCGTTGAGATTGCGGATGTCACCTGTTAAATCTACTGTTATGGGCAATTGAGTCTATTGTCAGCGACTAAGCTATCTTCCGGAATGCCCCAAAGAACATGTACAACTTGTTTAAAAAATTGTCACGTATTGCTGCAGGAGGTAGTATTCGTCATAACTGAAAGAAAAGTTTCTATCATTAAATAATATTTATCAAAAGGCCGGGCGCAGACTCGCGGTTTCGCCAGGTTGAGAGAGAGAGAGAAAGAGAGAGAGAGAGAGAGAGAGAGAGAGAGAGACGGAGGGACAGGGAGGGAGGTAGGTAGGGAAGAGAGGTGTGGTGTTAGTGCTCGGTTCCTATTTGAGCTAGGAACACGTGGTAAATATTTTTCGTTTTGCCCGGTGAATTAATTCGCCTGATATAAATCCCATGGAACCGATATGGATCGCTATAGGGCGCCATCACCGCGTACGCAAATCAGCGGCCGGTCCCTGTGACGAGCGGTTCTAGGCGCTTCAGTTTGGAACTGCGCAAGCGCTGCAGTGGCAGCGAATCCTGCCTCGGGCATGGATGTGTGTGATGTCTTTAGGTTAGTTAAGTTAACGTAGTTCTAAGTTCTAGGGGACGGATGAACTCAGATATTAGGTTCCATAGTACTCGGAGCCATCTGAACCATTTGAATTTGAGCAAATCAGAGGCCGCTATTTACGCAAATTACATGAGCTGTGCGTAGACATCGAAAGCGACATATCTCCACGAATCAACCAACAAAATGACGGATCCCTGATAAGCATAATCAGTGATGTATTTCGTTACAAAGACGGACAAATAAGATGTTAAACAGGTAGTATAATGTTGTGGCTCATCAGTGTCTACATATTTGAAGAAGGGCTTGAATCATCGAAACTGAGCATAATGGAATAAGATGAGGACCATTAAACTGCAGTGTGAGCCTTTTTTCCCTAATCGTTCTCATGCCCTTTAACATTCACATACCTGTGTTATTTGTCAATACTGTAACTGCACATTACTGCAACCACTCACATTTATTACACTTTCCACGATTATGTTTTCTACGGAGCATTTCGTAGAATTCTACATTGCCAGATGGAAGTATATCATTTAATAAGGCATGGTTATTTGTGCATGATCTGTGGGTAACACAGAACTTTCTCTCAGAACACTCCGCTTGCTTTTCCAGCATTATTATTATTATTATTATTATTATTATTATTATTATTATTATTATTATCTTCACTTTCTCAGACGTTAAGTTCGGTTAAAAATGGAGTGACGCGGACCTTGATCAAGCGTCACTTACTTTTAACTGTACGGTATGTGTTATATTGCATTTAGGAACTTTCGGGTAATTGAACATGTATCAATAATTACGGATTTCTGTAGCTGTATATATATGTTTGGATGTAGCTGTATTGCATTGATGTACTGGTGGATATTGTGTGGTATGACTCCTGTAGTTGATAGTATAATTGGTATGATGTCAACTTTATCCTGATGCCACATGTCTTTGACTTCCTCAGCCAGTTGGATGTATTTTTCAATTTTTTCTCCTGTTTTCTTTTGTATATTTGTTGTATTGGGTATGCATATTTCGATTAGTTGTGTTAATTTCTTCTTTTTATTGGTGAGTATGATGTCAGGTTTGTTATGTGGCGTTGATTTATCTGTTATAATGGTTCTGTTCCAGTATAATTTGTATTCATCATTCTCCAGTACATTTTGTGGTGTATACTTGTATGTAGGAATGTGTTGTTTTAAAAGTTTATGTTGTAAGGCAAGCTGTTGATGTATTATTTTTGCGACATTGTCATGTCTTCTGGGGTATTCTGTATTTGCTAGTATTGTACATCCGCTTGTGATGTGATCTACTGTTTCTATTTGTTGTTTACAAAGTCTGCATTTATCCGTTGTAGTATTGGGATCTTTAATAATATGCTTGCTGTAATACCTGGTGTTTATTGTTTGATCCTGTATTGCAACCATGAATCCTTCTGTCTCACTGTATATATTGCCTTTTCTTAGCCATGTGTTGGATGCATCTTGATCGATGTGTGGCTGTGTTAGATGATACGGGTGCTTGCCATGTAGTGTTTTCATTTTCCAATTTACTTTCTTCATGTCTGTTGATGTTATGTGATCTAAAGGGTTGTAGAAGTGCTTATGAAATTGCAGTGGTGTAGCCGATGTATTTATATGAGTGATTGCCTTATGTATTTTGCTAGTTTCTGCTCGTTCTAGAAAGAATTTTCTTAAATTGTCTACCTGTCCATAATGTAGGTTTTTTATGTCGATAAATCCCCTTCCTCCTTCCTTTCTGCTTAATGTGAATCTTTCTGTTGCTGAATGTATGTGATGTATTCTATATTTGTGGCATTGTGATCGTGTTAGTGTATTGAGTGCTTCTAGGTCTGTGTTACTCCATTTCACTACCCCAAATGAGTAGGTCAATATTGGTATGGCATAGGTATTTATAGCTTTTGTCTTGTTTCTTGCTGTCAATTCTGTTTTCAGTATTTTTGTTAGTCTTTGTCTATATTTTTCTTTTAGTTCTTCTTTGATATTTGTATTATCTATTCCTATTTTTTGTCTGTATCCTAGATATTTATAGGCATCCGTTTTTTCCATCGCTTCTATGCAGTCGCTGTGGTTATCCAATATGTAATCTTCTTGTTTAGTATGTTTTCCCTTAACTATGCTATTTTTCTTACATTTGTCTGTTCCTAAAGCCATACTTATATCATTGCTGAATCCTTCTGTTATCTTTAGTAATTGGTTGAGTTGTTGATTTGTTGCTGCCAGTAGTTTTAGATCATCCATGTATAGCAAATGTGTGATTTTGTGTGGGTATGTTCCAGTAATATTGTATCCATAATTTCTATTATTTAGCATGTTGGATAGTGGGTTCAGAGCAAGGCAGAACCAGAAAGGACTTAATGAGTCTCCTTGGTATATTCCATGCTTAATCTGTATTGGCTGTGATGTGATATTATTTGAATTTGTTTGGATATTAAGTGTGGTTTTCCAATTTTTCATTACTATGTTTAGGAACTGTATCAATTTAGGATCTACTTTGTATATTTCCAATATTTGTAGTAACCATGAGTGGGGTACACTATCAAAAGCTTTTTGGTAATCAATGTATGCGTAGTGTAGCGACCTTTGTTTAGTTTTAGCTTGATATGTCACCTCTGCATCTATTATCAGTTGCTCTTTACATCCTCGTGCTCCTTTGCAACAGCCTTTTTGTTCTTCATTTAAAATTTTGTTCTGTGTTGTATGTGTCATTAATTTCTGTTTAATGACTGAAGTTAATATTTTGTATATTGTTGGTAGGCATGTTATGGGGCGATATTTAGCTGGGTTCGCTGTGTCTGCTTGATCTTTAGGTTTCAGATATGTTATTCCGTGTGTAAGTGTATCACGGAATGTGTATGGGTCTGCAATGTAACTGTTAAATAATTTAGTTACATGTGAATGTGTTGAGGTGAACTTCTTTAACCAGAAATTTGCTATTTTGTCATTTCCAGGGGCTTTCCAATTGTGAGTAGAATTAATTGCTTGGGTGACTTCATGTTGCAAAATTATCACTTCAGGCATTTGTGGTATCATCTTGTATGTGTCTGTTTCTGCTTGTATCTTATTATTATTATTATTATTATTATTGTCATTATCATTATTATTGTTTATTTGCTATGTATCTGAAGCTATTACGCCTCCTGTATTAATGCAAGCAATCTCTATTGAAGAATTTATTATTATTATTATTATTATTATTATTATTATTATCATTATTATTGTTTATTTGCTATGTATCTGAAGCTATTACGCCTCCTGTATTAATGCAAGCAATCTCTATTGAAGAATTTAAAGCCATTTTGACTATTTTTCGACCACGACTGTCTCAAGAAATATGTAGAGGATTCTTTAAAAAAAAAATTACCGCTACCAGTCACAAACTTAGTCAACTATTGTATTACTTATTTATTTATAGACATGATTCGATGGTTAAACCTCATCTTCAGCGTTACAAAAACAACTTTACAATACGGTCATACTGATATTACATAGTCTATGCGTAAATGCTGTGGTTATCCTGTGGAAGAAGAGAAAACTTAGTAAGAGGCGATGTGACTTTGGATGCTGGACTGATGTGTGCATGAAAATGTTTTGTAAAGGTCACTCACTTTGTTCTTCTGGCGTGGCAGGCTCGTTGTGATGCGCTGAGGTGTTTCCATTTCCGCGGCTCTCTTGCATTTCTTGGTCACTGTTCACAAATTTTCACTAACGTAACAGTAACTTGAAACACGATCACAAAAACAAATCTGTAGTGCAGTGGAAAAGATGGAGGTCAAAATACAGCTGGTTTCGATTTGACTATCGATTTGTCGATCTATGTGGTGTCATATTTTTACATGTCTTCTGCACGCCTTGTTATCGTATTACAGATGTAGGTTGACGAAATACATTACATATTGAGTGCCTGTTACAATATTATTGTACATATCATGATATAAACTATTTATTTTACATATATCTAAGCTATTGCTGGGGATGGAGTCAAACGACTGTCATTTTATGTATCTTTTATTCTAAGAGTACTGTAGTGAAATTGGAAAAGAAATGTAAATTTTTGAAACCTGTCATTTCATTCAGGATTTCGTTATTCCCCATGTGGCCATGGATGAATCTTTCCATTTGTCCCAAGATGTCCTTTTTCCAGCTCTTTTCTAAATTATGTAGTACTCTGAGATCGTTGTCTATTGTAACACTGTGTCCTGTTTCATTTGTATGATTCGCTATGGCTGATTTATTCGGTTTGCCAAGTCTGAAACAGTCAATGTGTTCTTTAAAGCGCGTTTTAAAATTTCTTCCCGTTTGGCCAAGCAATGGGAAGTCCACTAAGTGGAATCATTGCAGAAATCTTCATTAACCACCTTGAAAATAAACTTCTCAACAACAAAGACATAATAACCCAGAAAATAGTACACTACTGCTGATATGTTGATGACACATTCATTGTATACAATGGAGCTGATGGACAAATAGAAACTCTATTAAACAGATTCAATGATTTACACAACAACATCCAGTTCACGGCAGAACATGAGAAAGATAACAAAATTAATTTTCTAGACGTGACAATAAGTAACACAGACCAAACCCTAAATATCAATGTATACAGAAAACCAACATACACAGACACACTCATTATAAATCTTCCACACATCGCAGCTCACACAAACAAGCTGCATTCAGATCCGCACAGAGATTCCCGCTTAATGCTGCTGATTATGAGACAGAAACGAAGACTATCAAATACATTGCACGTAATAACGGCTATCACGAACATGAAATAGGCATACTATCACAACGCACAACTAAAAATATCAACAAACAATGAGGCACAGGTTCCTCACACAACATCCAAAATCCCAAGTACATAACGTTACCATATTTAGGCGTCATATCAGACAAAATAGTCAAGCTGTACAAGTAAACAGACATCAG
The DNA here is from genome assembly GCF_021461385.2 of Schistocerca piceifrons. Lineage (NCBI taxonomy): Eukaryota > Metazoa > Arthropoda > Insecta > Orthoptera > Acrididae > Schistocerca > Schistocerca piceifrons. Next base: position 493,395,436 of record NC_060141.1, read on the forward strand.
GATCACCTTTGCCACCAACAACTTAAAACACAAATCGATACATGCCATCTCACATCCCACAGAGAAACTTAACAAAGCAAGAGTTTATAAAATTACATGCAGTCATTGCAACAAATATTACATTGGCCAAACGGAAAGAAATTTTAAAACCCGCTTTAAAGAACACATTGACTGTTTCAGACATGGCAAACCGAATAAATCAGCCATAGCGAAACATGTATTGAAACAGGACACAGTGTTACAATAGACAACGATCTCAAAGTACTACATAATTTAGAAAAGAACTGGAAAATGGACATCTTGCAAGAAATGGAAATATCCATCCATGGCAACATGGGGAATAACGATATCCTGAATGAAATTTCTTTTCCAATTTCACTACAGTACATAACATGACAGTCGTTTGACTATAACCCCAGCAGTAGCTTAGAAATATGTAAAATAAAAAGTTTATATCATGATGTGTTCAATAATATTGTAATGTATGTAATCAGCCTACATCTGTAATACGATAACAAGACGTGCAGACGACTTGTAAACATCCGACACCACATGGATCGACAAATCGATAGTCAAATCGAAACCATTCGACCGCCATCCCGTTCACTGCACAACAGAACTGTTTGTGATCGTGTTTCCAAGTTACTGCTATATTAGTGACAGTTTGTGAACAGCGACCAAGAGAGCCACGGAAATGGAAACACCGCAACACATCACAGCGAGACTGCCACGCCAGAAGAACAAAGTGAGTGACCGTTACACAACATTTTCGTGCAAACATCAGTCTAGCATCCAAAGTGACATCGCCTCTTACTAAGTTTTCTCTTCTTCCACAGGATGACCACAGCATTTACGAAAAGACTATGTAATATCAGTATGAGCGTATTGTAAAGTTGTTATTGTAATGCCATTTAGCCTGAAGATGAGGTTTAACCCTCGAAACATGTCGCTAAATAAGTAAGTAATACAATGGTTGACAAAGTTTGTGACTGGTAGCGGTAATTTAAAAACCTTTACATAAATCTCTATTGAGACTACGCTGCATTTCAATGTGATACAGATACATGACACTATTTTCCAAAATAGTCACCATGTCTTTGTAAGCAGCAGTCGAAACTTCCTCGATGATAGAAATCCTCTCTTTGGTCACGGAGCCTTTTGAGAATCGCTAAGTGAACGTCCTCGTCTTTGGAAAATAACCCCCCGCCGCCGCTCTGGTTTTCTTTTAGCTTGTCGAACACCTGTTCTCCCTGATCATCGTCACCAATGTCTGTGTAGCCTTGATCAGATTGTTTGCGCCGTTCACTGCGGGGTGGACGTGACATTGCGTTTGGGCCACGTACCGCCAGAATTTCACGGTGAATCTTCGTGCAGTTGAGACGTTTTGTCCACATGACTCGCACTGTTCCGTGTACTTCTGCTTTGGAGTACGTTTCCAGTTACCGCGCTATTTCACACAACTACCGTGATGCACCTGTCGTCTGCACCGCAGTGTCTGAAGGAACCCCGAAATATTTACTCTATTCTGGTTATGCGACACTGTAACTGCGCAATGATCTTAGCGTGGGACAACGCGTGTAGCTCACTTTCTGAACTTCCTACGTATTACGCATTGCAGCTCTCTTAAATGTGGATGCTTATAACAAAGAGAAAAAACATTATAGTACCTAAGTTTCTTTAATTTACGTCCATGGTCACAATCTATTTTGTTTAACAGATTACCGGTTTCAGTCTTTAACGACCATCATCAGATCGGTTTCATGAAAACAAAGTTCTAATGTACTGCAGCCATAATGGCATCGTCCAGTGTTAGATGCGGAATCAGATCTGATGATGGTCATTAAAGACCGAAACCGGAAATCTGTTAAACAAAATAGATTGTGTCCATAGACGTAAATTAAAGAAACTTATTACATATACGGGTGACTGTGTTTTTTCACGACGATGTCGCAGCTTGTGAAACTATAGTACCTGATTACAGAATTAGCTTCGAACATACTGAGCACATCACGTCGTATAAACTTTCAGGTGTAATACTAAGAAGCATCATGCAATAGAATGATCACGTAAATTCACTGTTAGGGAAGGAAAGTCGAAGAAGAGTTCCGGGAAACGGTAATCCATACGCAAAGCAAATCGTGTAGACTTCTCTACCAGGTCATACCATGATTACAAAAGTAGCATTTGTATTATTTATCTTGAGGGTTTGACACGAAAATAAAGCAGGCCTGAATATGACTCTATATGCAGCGAAGATTTGATGATGCGAGCTTCGTTGATTTACTACTAAACAAAGGGACACGAAGAGAGACAGACGTAACAAAACCTTCACTCATCGTGGAATAAACCTAGCGCCACCAGTTCTCGCGTACTATTCCAATGTTTGAAGTCGTCGAGTAGCGTTGACCGAAATCGTATTCAAAGACGCAGAATTAGGATCATAATAGTTAAATATAGGACATGCAAAAGTGTAGCAGAAATACTCCTGGAATTTAAATAGGCATGTTTGGAAGAAAGAAGATGTAGTTCCCGCGAAAACCACTTGGGTTTATTTACAGAAACTGTCTTCCAAGAAGACTGTGTGACCATTACGCTGCTACAACGGTTATAAATAATGTACAGCCACTCATGGTGGCCCAGGGTTGATAGTAACTATCGTATGCCAGCGAAACTCGTAGATACGCTAATGCGTTAATGCGGAACCGATTTACCTTGGAAAAAATAGTTAATTCCAATTTTGGCAACCAGGTGCAAAGCTGGCGATGTACAGCATCTCCTCGACGTCTCCGGTGGTTACATTGAACGAATTATGCAAGCGGCGGTTGCTAATAAGATCCGCATTGTTTCTTTCAAACCTGTTTGACTTATACTGCACACATCCCGTTCCTAATCCATTACACATGGAAACATTTCTACACGTCTCTCTTGCATCTGCAGCGCCAGATTAGCACTGGTGACTAAAACTGGAACTAAGTTTTTCCAGAGTAAACCGGTTACGCCTTAACGCACTGGAATATACACCAAATTTCGTTGCCTTACGATAATTGTTGTTTACGCTGGACATCTGTGAGTAGCTGCTCATTGATTATAACCTCCCCGTATATTTCGAGCAGAGATCGTGCGATTAGAGATTGGAGCAGGGACAGGTGCGTATAGGCAGTGTTTCCTTCCGTCAATACGAAAATGTAGTAGGACACAAATCGCTAATATTGATACGATTTCCAATCCCCCATTTACCGTACAACGACGGCAGACTAAATTTGCATACGTAACTGTAGAATTTCTCATTAGTATGTTCATAGTTGACAAACGTTTCTTATTTTATGTTCTAGATCAGCGCTATCAATTCTTGACGGCTTGCCCCCGTGGAAACCCACATTCGTCACTGGCCTGAAAACCGTTTTCAATCACTTCTTTGCAATAGACACGTACAGGATTTCTGGCATCTGAGTCATTAAGCAGGTTACCAGCTCCCTCGTTCGTTGGTTTATTAGCACATTTGTTCAGAGCCACGTCTTGCCTTGTGTATGCCATTCTCGTGCAGGCAACACCGCAATAAAACGATTCTGCAGACGTTATAATAATCGGCCCTCGGTGGAGGTTGCTGGGCCGCTTTACAGTAGGGGAAGTGTGGCACACTCATCATTCTCGGCATTTCGTGCTCACGAAGGCGAATGCTGGAGTTGCTTATTAAGTAACCCTTCTACGAGCACGCCGAAGTATGATTTAGTTTATGTGCGGGAGCCACGACGACCCACTCTGTATCCATGAGGTTTCCAGTTTAGCCCAAGCAAGAGCAGGCAGTGGTTAATACACTGTTCAGAAGGAACAACGTTCATATTTTCACACAGCTAAAATGAAAGTGATTTTCCGTTACTTCCCTAAATCTCTTCCGCTAAATTACGGAACTGTTCTTTTGAATGGACCAAGGCTGATTTCCCTCACTTTACTTGTCCAGTGCGACTTCATGATGCGCTTCTAATAACGTCCATGTTGCTGGTCCCTTTAACTCTGACCTTAATGTAACCGATCTTTTACGACCATTTGCATGCTAATTGATACAGCAGGGCGCCAGCTCTTTAAGTCGAAGTAAATGTCTCGCTCCCGTTACCGACCGAGGGCGAAAGCTTGTGGCCCAACAACCAACTCTTACTACTATTAGAGGCTTTCGCTTACAGCATGATCAGAAACGGCAACTCACAATGGTTCACAAACGTTTACTGCATCTCTCCTAGGCTTTCATTCAGAGATGTGTAATCTTATATCAGCTGTTTACTGTTTGTAAACGTCGCTGAATATAGTCTTCACAGTTTTCCACCGTGTCCTTTCATTGGAAAAATTAAGACTCCATACTACAGATTCGCCGTTATTGCTTGCTACTGTCATTGCTTATCCGCCCTATAAGTACCTGCAGTTGTCTGTTCCAGCCAGGCTAACTGAGATCCATATTATCCTATGACTGTTTGTAAGAATCGTACCGAAGTGTTATAGACAGGATAATACACAATACGAAGAGAGTGCTGAAGTGATTCGTTAATGTGGTCAGACTTTGACACTAATATTACTTGAATTCAAGGCAGTGATATGTAGTCGAAGACAACCCTTCGGACGTGTTGAAATCAGTAAACGTTACATGAAACATATCTGCTATCATACACTGATTATCTGGAGACTTTTCCAGTTTCCAATAAACCACTGACATCACACTGAAAACTAGTAAAGGAGGTAAAAAAGTATAATCGTGGAAACTATCAGACACCTGAATTTTGTTACCTCCTCATTAGAATAGCGTACTGAAGAAGACGAAGATGGGGTAGAACCATACTAGGTGAAGATCAATTTGGACGCAGAAAAGGTAAATATACCAGTGAAGCAATCCTGACATCCACTTAGTAAGTAAAGGAAGAATTAAAGAAATTCGGGCTATATACGTATATAGCAGTCGTAAACCTAGAGAAAGCACTCTTTCGCATAAGGCGTAAAAAGATAGTCGATATCCTGAGAATAATATGAAAAAATTACGTTCATAGGTGAATAATAGGTGCAATGTACATATTCATACCTGTATGTACAAAATCAGATAGGTGTAGCCCAAGAAGGAGCTGCAAAGGAGAAAAAGGTTGTACTTAGACTGGGATGGCCACTGTCATTTAAATTCTGTTGGAAGATGCCAAGGATCGCAAGTTAAGAATTTGTTTATAGAGGTAGTATTGTTTTACAGAATGGCTGGAACGAGAAATTTGTCGGAAGATGAGAGGTATATTCGTAACAAGAGTGCTACTGTAAGCAAATACTTCGACAGATTTCAGAACAAGGTATTTTAAAATTCTCTCCAGTAGTAGAGCACATAATTGAAGTGAAACGTGGATCATGAGGATAACAAAAAAGAAGAAACTGGAAGTATCTGAAATTTTGTGTTCCACTGGAACATTAATGTTACTGGACATACGAAATTTAGAGATAAACGAATAATCTTGCAAGGAAAAATTCTGTAGACCTTAAGAGGAGGAAAAAGAGGCTTTTGGTCACCTAGAAAATATTCTGGAATAGTTTAGATGCCTCTGGAAGCGCAGCAGAAGGGATACGTTCTAAGAACAGACAAAACACTGGATATGCTAGGTAAAGTAGTCTAGGGATGGCAAGATGAGCAGAAGATACGAAGATATAGAGAATCGAATGAAACCAGTCAGGGGGAAAAAACGCATGTCCAATTAACAATAATTGGTCAATGAAGCGCAGGGCACAATTGAGTCACGCAGCGAGCCAATGTTCAAGGCGAGGATACTGAGAGAACGCTCCAAGCATCGCTGTGTCTGTTTACTGTTTACAGCGTGAGTTTATGAGCAGAGCCATAATACTTTTATGTGTATCACATATCGATGGTCAATTCTCAATGCGTTTTCTTTGGTGAAAAGGTTAAGGCGAACAGGTAGTTCGTCCGATTTCTGACATTGGTGACTACGTATTCCTTACCAGAACTTTTAAACCAATGAAATGTACCACTTTTCCTGAGAGTACTAGTGTTGAAGAAATATTGACTCGTATTTTGCAATTGTGTAGGGACTTCGGAGTGAGTACAAATATGAAATAGCCTGAGGACTTTTTAGTTTAGAACGGATTAAAGTATTAGTCACGAATGCAGCCAGTGGCTTTTTGTAAGCATACATTAGCTTCTATCACTCAAATGGCTCATGTGCGTTTCTGCATCAGATTTAGTATACTTCCACTTGGGTCATTTCTCGCTGTTAATTATGAAACAGCTTGTAAATATTCTTCTCTATATTAACATACGTACAACCACAGTCTTATCTCTCAAGTCTTCTTACTTTAAATTCTCGCACAGTACAGATCTCCCCTTTCTAACAGATCCCGTACTCCATTTGGAGTGGTTCTCGCGTTTTTTTTTTTTTTTTCATATTGTCTGCAATATCTGTTTGTGCTCGCTCGAGTATCTAAGAGACTAAAACAATAAACCGGCGTGTCAGGCGGATGAGCTAAGGAAAACTAAGAAGGAAACAAAAAATCGAGTTATAAGTGGGGAGTTTTTATTTATGTTTATGGATACCCTGTCACCTAGCTAACTGTTGTGCATGGTGGTCTGCTGGTAAAGTGCATGAATACTAACCGAATGGTCGAATCAAGGAATATTTCAGTCTGTCTTTAATCTAGACTTCACATCTCAACGAGGTGAAGATTCTCCAGAAACGACTCGCGGTCTGGATTCTATGTTAAGTTGTAGGTTCCATTCTGCATGTTTCATCCACTTGTACCAGCTGGGATACTGAAGTACCTATGGTTTCTTAGAATGGAAAAAAAAGTTTCTTAACGGCATTCGAAAGCTGATGAGAAAATGAAGACAGTGATATAACCGTTGTTAATGTCGGCATTAAAAATTGCCGAAGAAATATCCGAGAAATGAGGCAAGCCGGCTGTAGTGGCCTACTGCGGAGTAAACTCTATCATCTGTGGCTCTCACGCTGGGATCCGCCGTTGTATCAAGCGTGTCGACTGATAACTTGTTTCCACAAAAGCTGTTCTCCTAATGTTGGGAGTGGCACACATTTGAAATAATGAACCATAAGTTCGTTCTGATATTCAAGTAATATGCATATACTTCCAATTACAGGAGACGTAGCTAACCTTATATATTTGGAGGCCAAACTAGAATCAAGAGGCTTTACTTTATATCACAGCTGCGCAACCTATCTTCTTGCTGCAAAACCCGTCTGTCTAAAAAGTTTAGAAACTAAATTAATAAAATATAGAGAAGTTGAAGTGGTAATTTTAATGTATTAAGTGTTCTACATTTCTACATAGTCACCCCGCTCCCAAACCATGGGGAACAACGCACAAAGTGTTCAAACAATCATGTGAAACTGTCAGCAGAATCCTTCTATGGAATGTTCTTCAACTCGCTTGTCAAATTCGCACCGTCTCCGGGCTTGTAGAACCATCAGAAACCCGTTCTACAGTTTGTCGTTTCGTGGTAGGTTCATACTGATAACACCAATTCTCACCACCCCTGATGATTTTGTCCAGCGAAGAACTGTCCGTGTTTTTCGAGTCGCGTTAGGCGTCCACGTGTCTTTTTTTTTTCTTCGAGAATCAAGGTGTGCTCAACGAACGTTACACCGCTTTTTTCTTCTTCAAAATATTCTGGAGAATGTGTTGAACACTTGATTTAGAGATGTTTCTGCACTGAAGTTTGTGACACAACATTGACACACTAAGGCCACACGTTCTTGTTAAACCAGCTCTGAATTGACTGCTCGAATGCACATCTATTGCTTAATGTTGTTTGTTCAAGCTGCTACCGCAGATACTGACCTGCCGTCGCTCGCTCTCTCTCTCTCTCTCTCTCTCTCCCTCCCTCCCTCCCTCCCTCCCTCCCTCCCTCTCTCCTCCACCTGTTTTTTTTAGGGTTCCGAATATCAATCAGCATAAACAATGGAACCATTATCGGATCATTTCATTGTCCGTCTGTCTGTCCAAATGGCTTCTAAGACAATGCAGTCATAAGATATGTCCATTCATGCCACATATTTTGACAGTCGCAAACTCACTCATCAAAAACTATATGGTATTTAGCATCGAATCATGAAATTTGACAAGAAGCAGGATTTTACAGTACAACAAAATAAAAAACGAAAATTGTTAATTTGTAATTACATCACACAAAAATAATTTGTTATCCGATTGTCTGTCTGTCCGCCGGTGTGTTAAGACCCCTTTTTCTCCGGAACGGCGAGACGTATCAAGTTGAAATTTTCAGATATTTTCTTTACTTGTATTTTTAAACCTTGCTTCTTCTCAAATTTTATGACTTAGTGATAAGTACCCTATAGTTTTTGATGAGTGAATTTTCACGTGTCGAAATGTGTGGCTTAAATGGACATATCTTTTGATTGCATTGAATTTAGAAGCTTCAATCTTTTTTTCTGTTTCATACATCGCGAAGGGACGACAGGTCTTGGTACGTGCCCTAAGTCTCAGCTTTATACGTCAACTCGTTCCTGAGAAAAAGGGTCTGTTGACATTTGGACGGACAATAAAGTGCTCCGATAAGGGTTCCGTTGTTTATACTGATTGAGGTCCGGAAACCTTAAAAGAAAGCTGTAGGAGAGGGGAGACAGAGAGAGAGAGAGAGAGATGCTAAGATCAATAGTCCGTTGGCGGTATAATAAATGTAAACTTCTGTGTCAACGCAATCAAAAGATACGGCCAATTATGTCACATAATTTTGATACTCGGAAACGAACCCATAGAAACCTACAAGTTGCTTCCCACTGACCTCGAACGATAAAATCTGTAATCATATCACACGAAAAAAGTATTTATTTTGTCATTTGTTTGCGAAATTCAGACTTAAAATCTAAACGTTGCCGAAAGCCTTTGAATTCCCAGAACGGGTATCTTGCCAGTATCGACGTCGATAACAAACAAACATCATCGACATTGTCGATTCCCGGGATAGATGAGCTATCAACGTACATATTTAAGTTTGTACGGAACCCTATTCGCACCTGGTAAATTACTTCTTCTTTTTCCATCACTCTTCTGATTGGTTTGATGCAACCCGCCACGAGTTCTCCTGTGCTAATCTCTTCGTCTCAGAGTAACACGGTCAACCTACGTTATCAATTATCTGTTGGATGCATTCCAGTCGCTGTCTTCCTCGTTCATATGCCGGGAATGAAATCAATCTCGGATCTATTCGGAAGGACGGTATATACAGAATTACGTGTCTCATTGTGTACTATTCTATGGTGAAAGCCCTGTTTCAGTTTCTTGAACGGTTCACGAAAAGAAAATTGCCACAAGGCTTAAGTGATTATTCACCCTGTATAGTTACGACCTTTTCCTCTGCCGGCAGAAGACCGTTCAGGCAGCAAGTTTTGCTCTGATGTTATTTCTTCTAAGAATTAGGTGCAAGTTAACTATTACTAATTTACCCATTAAAGCTACCTTCCGTTGACTGTAACAATGTGACGAGACGATACGACTAACAATAAAAAGTTGAAGAGAGGAAATAGAAAGAAGAAAAGATAGTAAAACATGAAATTAGAAAGAAAAAGCTGTGGAGTAGGACAAATTGCCACGGCAGAGGATTCTGCGGCAGTGTCTGCGGCAGTCCATCAGCGCGCAGCCCTTACAAGGAGGAAAGAGAAGGCCGCGCTAGCGCTGCCTCAACCGGTTACGAACCGCGGCGCTATACAGTGTACGCCTTGTAAACACGGGGCTGCCGCAGCATCGCGACACACGACCGCCCGCCCCGTATCTTTCATAACAACACGCCTGCCGGCAAGTGTCGCAACCAGAGGGCCGTGTTTCGTAGCTGCTACACACCTCACACGTGACACTTCATTTTGTGAAGGATACGCCGCTACTCGCACTGCACTAAATTTCCAAGAGAGAATGTGCAACTGCCTCGCGCCTACTAACAGTAACACCCGAGAGAGGCACCTGAGTACTACCAAGGACGACGCTGTTTCCAGATATCCTGTGTGAAGTAGTGCGAAAAACTTTTTGTTACGCGACTTTTTTTCCATTAAGACGTATTTTGCGCCTGATGTTGTTGTTGTGGTCTTCAGTCCTGAGACTGGTTTGATGCAACTCTCCATGCTACTCTATCCTGTGCAAGCTTCTTCATCTCCCAGTACCTACTGCAACCTACATCCTTCTGTATCTGTTTAGTGTATTCATCTCTTGGTCTCCCTCTACAATTTTTACCCTCCACACTGCCCTCTAATACTAAATTGGTGGTCCCTTGATGTCTGTCCGCAGCTCGTGGTCGTACGGTAGCGTTCTCGCTTCCCACGCCCGGGTTCCCGGGTTCGATTTCCGGCGGGGTCAGGGATTTTCTCTGCCTCGTGATGACTGGGTGTTGTGTGCTGTCCTTCGGTTAGTTAGGTTTAAGTAGTTCCTAAGTTCTAGGGGACTGATGACCATAGAAGTTAAGCCCCATAGTGCTCAGAGCAATTTGAAGCTTGATGTCTCAGAACATGTCCTACCAACCGATCCCTTCTTCTAGTCAAGTTGTGCCACAAACTTCTCTTCTCCCCAATCCTATTCAATACCTCCTCATTAGTTATATGATCTACCCACCTAATCTTCAGCATTCTTCTGTAGCACCACGTTTCGAAAGCTTCTATTCTCTTCTTGTCCAGACTAGTTATCGTCCATATATCACTTCCATACATGGCTACACTCCATACAAATACTTTCAGAAACGACTTCCTGACACTTAACAAATTTCTCTTCTTCAGAAAGGCTTTCTTTGCTATTGCCAGTCTACATTTTATATCCTCTCTACTTCGACCATCATCAGTTATTTTGCTCCCCAAATAGCAAAACTCCTTTACAACTTTAAGTGTCTCATTTCCTAATCTAATTCCCTCAGCATCACCCGACTTAATTTGACTACATTCCATTATCCTCGTTTTGCTTTTGTTGGTGTTCATCTTATATCCTCCTTTCAAGACACGCCTGATAAGGAAGGTAAATAGAAGCAAAACCTGAAATATATACGAAAATAAAAGCCGTCGCTAAATGTTGAGATTTTTATTTAATACTCATTTCGGAGGTTTCCCTCCATCACAAGGTGTTAGGACAGGTGCACTACGAACAGTCAACAAACGACATCGAAATATGTGGAATGATCCAAATTACACTTTGATTGGAATAAGCTCCAGATCGATTAGTAATAATAAATATTTTGGAAGTGATGTGGCGTACCTTCACTTCCAAAACACACCTTCCTATTTGTCCATCAGAAGTATTCAACAGTCAAATCAACAAAATTAGAAGAATTCCGGAAATTTTAACATCGTTGGAGTCCTAGTAGCAATATAATTGCGCTCAAAACGTGAACTGCCACCTGATGATGGAGCCAATCCTCCGAAGACTGTCTTAAGAAACGAAACACCACTCGAAAAAGCCATGAAGGCCCAACGGCACCGACCGGCCGCGGTGTCATCCTCAGGCCACAGGCATCGCTGGATGCGGATATGGAGGGGCATTTCGTCATCACATCGCTCTCCCGGCCGTATGTCAGGTTAAAAGACCGGAGTCGCTAGTTCTCAATCGAGTAGCTTCTCCGTCTGCCTTACAAGGGCTGAGTGCACCGCGCCTGCCTACAGCGCTCGCCAGACTGGACGGTCACCCATCCAAGTGCTAACCCAGCACGACATCGCTTAACTTCTGTGAGAAGACAGTCTTCAACGATCTTTAAATAAAGTGAGTGCTTACACTGTGTTTTTCTTAATAATTTAAACAGACGGCCACGGAAACAACTTTTAGATGTAGTGAATAACTACGTTGTGCCTTTATTTGCGATTTCATCAAACAGTCATGGAAGCAGCCCAACATGGATTTGTACACTCTGCAGTAACTCCCCCTAAGTGGAAACATATTAGTAATGATGCATTATGAATAAAAAAGAAATTCCCAGAAAATGTGTGGCAGGTTCTTGGTCAACAATACAATCTCGAACCAGTATAGCCTGCACCGAAGCACATTTATTTTGCTATTGTTTCAACATCCATTTCGTTCGTCTTATTATACGCACAACCAGACAAGAAAAGTAAAGCACACGGAAGGGGAGAAGGTAACGGATTGAAACTTTAAGGATTGAGAGGTATGTGATATTATTTCAGCGATTACTAAACCGACATAAATTTACAGAGAGTTTGTCATTAAGAGTCCCCAACATCGGAACGACGTTGCACCCCTCTGCCAGGATGCACGCACTGATTCGCTTGGGAAGCGTGTCATAAAGCTGTCGTATCATCTTGTATGGTAAGCAAGCCTACAATTGTAACTATATGCAGATGGTATCTGTTCTTTCGGACTCTTACGGGACTCGGTAAGATTGCCTGCCGCGAGTAATGAGTGTACTAGGCTGGGGCACTACGAATGTAGTGTGTGGCCATTAAGTTGGGAATGTGGGTCTCACGGGGAGCGTGCAATGGGTAAATCCCTGCAGTCGCTCTATTCTCTGTGCCCTCGGTGGCTCAGATGGATAGTGTGTCTGTCATGTAAGCAGGAGATCACGGGTTCGAGTCCCCGTCGGGGCACACATTTTCAGCTGTCCCGTTGATGTATATCAGCGCCTGTCGAGAGCTTAGGGTCTTAATTTAATTATCATTTCATAGAATTGTAACTGGTCGTCGGTATCCTAGATACTTGCATTGGGGCACAGTTGACGTCCGAGCTGGTAGCACTCATGTTCTGTTGGGGTCAGATCTGGGGATGTTGCAGGACATGGAAGTACCTCAACATCATGCAGACAGTTCTCAGAGACAGGTTCCGAGCGTGGGTGAGTGTTGTTGTGTTGAAAATGAGACCACGATATTGTCACAAGAGAGGTAACACATGAGGACGCAGCAAGTCTTTGACGTACCGTTTACCGATCGGAGTTCCCTCAATAACCACCAGACGTGACCTTAAAAGTGTGTGTACACCCGTGCGCCTTACACCTGGGCGCCATGCGGCTTTGCTTGTCCCGAAGGCAAGTAGAGGCGCTCTTGTAGGTGTGTGTGCATCTTTCTCAGCATATCCACACGAGAAATCCCATTCACAGCTGTAACCACTCTGAGCGCACCAACGAGGAGCGCGACTGATTAAAGTAGAGCGAAAATCCGCTTTTCCGATTTTCGCTCTGCCAAAACATTTTACGGCACATACGACTGCGCAGCGTCGTTTACTGATTTATTCGTCCATCAAGCTTTGCTTTCTTTGTGGAGCAAGAAAAGGCAACATTTCATTTCGCGCGGTTGTTTAGCTGCGTAAAATTCCTCAATCAGTTTAGGATAAAGAATTAGGTTGAAAAAACTTACTTTTTACGCATTGTTGCGAGGAATCTATCCTTATTAACAAATCATATACCTTTTAGTAATCCATAACAGTCAGTATGAAGTGACACTATTTGTGAAGCACGTACACTTGATTTGGAAATCTTGTACTGACAAAGTGTGACAGGGTGTAGCTTAACCGTTTGCTACGTTTTAGATTATACATTACTGCTACTGAAATGTAGCTAGAATTACAAAAAGGCTTTTCAAGTGGTAGTAACACTGGCATCTGTCTTCTTTTACAAGTATATGCGGCTTATTGAATGGCGTCACGCCATGAATGCAAGTCGACGGAGTTCTCACGGGTTTATTACAGTCTCAGACTCTGCAGGATTGAATAACCAATTACTAGCGAACATTGCAGGCCTGGTATCGGATTCTCGTATGATTTTGGTCATGCTTGTTCAGAAAACACCAAATAGGTAAGAATTTTTCCCTTGGCAACGACTGATTACACTGGGCATTCAACTCTTTTGGTCTTGCAGGGCCCACATGTTACATAACAAAAGACAAGCAATTAATTATTGCCCATGTCTTTCAACTAAGTGAAACATACATTTCACACACGAAACTAGATGAGGTGAATAAATTACTGGAAGACTAGACTCTAGTGTGGATTCACTATAGTAAAAGCTTGAACCATTCTAATGCTTTGTAGTTGGAGATAAAAACAGAAAATACAGCACATTTGTAGAATTTTCTACGTCTAAAAGGATTAACGCTCCCTGAAGTTTTTCTGTTGCACGTTTGCGCTTTCGTATTTCTTGGAGAATGCAGTACCACAACTAGTAAATAATTAGCTTATCTTCACTTTCAAAGAACCATGCACAACCATTAGACGTAATATTTTCGTCAGGAAATTCTTATGATGAAACTAAGATTAAGTGGAACTTCGTGCCGGTGGACTTTACCTTGGATAATCTGATCTTGGGTTGCCAATGTTTTTAATTCCACTGTCTCTAAAGCATTTGGATTTCGATTTTTTTATTTTTTTATTTATTTATTTTTTTTATAACAGAAAGAAGAACGGGCTGGTTCATTGTAGCATCAAATACTAAAGGCCTCGTAAACGAATTACTATCGGTCGATGAAGATGTGGTGTTGTATGCTCGTGCAGATCAAACCGTGAGAAATGCGCGTCTTAGTTTTTGTCTCTATGTTGTTCTTATTATTTTCTGGCATATTGGCACTGGCACGAAAATTCCTACTCTTGGACAGCTAAAATACAGGGTCGTAGATATACAGGTGTAGCCACCAACTGTTCACCGCTAGCCAGTCGGAGTCTTCTTACAGAACATGGCTACATTGTTTTATTGGCATTGATTCGACAGTTCGGTGACTCGTGGAGTTTGGAAGCACGAGAGACGCGGGAGGTTATAGACCAAAATTTAGGATCTTTCTTTTCCCCTCTACGCTTCACAGATTTCAACTCCCATCGCATCCGGTCCAGCCGGCGAATCAGATTCATCGCAGCAAGAATGAAATATCAAAATGTTTCGGAATTTTCAAATGGCTGAGCCTACGGAGTCTCCAAGTGGAGCAAGACTATGCGTTAATGATGTAAAAATAACGATGTTGCAGGCCTGTTTATATTCAGAAAAAAAGTTTTCTCCTGTAAAAATTCATCACTATGAGTACATGTTTTGGAAGATAAAATACACACGCTGTAACATTCCTGACGTGCTCATTCTAAATGTTAAGAGCCTGTCAAATGTTTTGTTCCTAAAGTGAGCCTTGTACGTCGGATTGTCCTCAGACTGCTTTTAGGTAGAGCTCACGCTGGCGGCTGGACTGGCGATATTGATAATGTTTAAAGTTTCTGGCGAGAGCCGGCTGAGACTCTCTTCATGATGTCTCCCGTCTGTTTTTATCGAAAGTATCAGTGCATAAGTTATTTTTTTATTAGTGAAGAAAGATGCTCCACATTCACAGTCGATGGAGAAAAATTAAAATATTATAATGATACACGCTGTGTTGTTTTTGTCAGATTTTTTAGTAAAATAGACATTTTCTAGTTAGCCCATTTATTTCCAAAGTTTTGTAACAACAGGGAATTTAGGAGCTATATTTCCTACATAGTGTGATTCTTATTGAAACAGAGACAGAGTTACACATTAGAACTGGAAAAGAAAGAACCAGTAAACGGAGATTAGATGATCCATGGACAACCCCAAATTGCTAATTTTATATCTGAATTCATTCTGAAATTATTATTAACACTTTAACAAGGATTTAATGTCATTCTTTGCAATTATGTACATATGAATCTTGTAGTAATAATTTTATTATTCCCAAAATTTGTATAAAGATGAATGAAATAATAAGAGTCTTTTTTTTCGAAGCAACTGTTAATAAACCTTAAAATTTTATAACAACTGATATTAACAAAAAATAAATGTATCTCATACAGAAATCATTTTATTATGGCTTTTACTGGTGACATTAAACGTCTTTTGTCACTAAGTTAATATACGTATGAAGAAATTTGCATGATATCGCATTGTTTAATAATCTTCAGTCGTGTTCTCCAGCACTATCCAAGAGTAGTAATACAGTACAATGTGTAAAGGGGCGAACACTCTTGCGTTCAAGAGTTCAAGAACTTATTTTCAAAGTCATGTTTCTCCAAGAACAGAAAAAATTCAGGAAACACAAATTTTAAACGAACTACTTAATTTTCGTCCCTAGAGTCTAGTTTGTGGCATAAAATTAAAGGTTTATTCTCTAAACACAGATAAAATGGATAGGAAAGTCGAGATGTTTAGAAAATGGTAGGTAATTTACTTTCTTCTGTTTTGGAGCTAACTCACTTTCCCGGAAAATCATTGAATTTTTCTGTCATTAAAAAAACGTACCATTTTCGTTTATTTAATATAAAAAATGAAACACCATTTGCATCTTGTCGATCACTATTTAAGTTATTTGATTTAAGAAAAAGTAATGAAACAGTAATATTCATTGGAAGAGGTCCATTTTAAGCTCTGATGAATCATTCTCAAGCCAGATATCTTAAAAACTACCTTTTCTGGAAGACTGAACTAGCTGTAAGTTTCCAGGTACGAAGCTGCCAGCTGATACCAAGAACATGAAAAAAATAAACCAGCTGGTACTCTTCTGGTACAAGAGGGACTTCAGTTTTTGGTACTAATTTTTTCGCCGTTTTAAAAGCCCCGTGTATTGAAATATAACATCGAGCACGAGCAGGAAATGTAATCTCAAAAAAACACTGAATATGTCTGAAAGTTGCATTAGTGACACCACAACATTTTTGTTCTGTTTAGCCTAATCATCACAGCATAATTTAATTTTTTCTTATTCCTGGTTTCTCTTTACAGAAGTTTGTAAAATATTTGGGGGGAGGGGGGGGGGCGTCAGTGAACTGGTTACTTCCGAACTCTTCGGCTTAGTACCACATTCACTCTAAGCGTAGGAATGAATGTCAATAGCACTCTGCTTAAAACGAAAGCCACAATGTTCAACGATAACATTATGAGACTGCCAGCTCTGAAGCGAACAGAACGCCTCTTTCAACGCGGTACGAAATGGTGAAGTGTTCTGCTTCATCTAGAAAACAAAGTATATTTAGCTAGTGGTCCCCCATCAAATGATAAAACTGCTTAGCTTTTTATTTATGATCTAAAAATTCATATCCTACCTTCTTCCTCTACTTCATAACTTGTTTCACTTTTAAGGTGGCCGGCCGGTGTGGCCGAGCGGTTCTAGGCGCTTCAGTCTGGAACCGCGCGACCGCTACGGTCGCAGGTTCGAATCCTGCATCGGGCATGGATGTGTGTGATGTCCTTAGGTTAGTTAGGTTTAAGTAGTTCTAAGTTCTAGGGGACTGATGACATCAGATGTTAAGTCCCATGGTGCTCAGAGCCGTTTGAACCATTTTGAACTTTTAAGGTGCTATTTCCGTTCCTTGCAGTAGCTGCAGATACCTCTACGAGGGGTTCCAAATCCTGGCCTGAACTATGTCGTAAAAACTTATTAGTAGAGGTGATATATGCAAGATGTTGCACGGCAACTTGAAAAAGGGAAAGAGTAGTTAGAGAGAGTGTGTGATACTTACGTGGGTATGATAAATCCCTTCCCTCAAAAATGTTTCTGTTCTTCGTACCTCCTCTGTGTTACCACAGATGACGTGTCACTGATCTCATTTGTACTAAGACTGCGGTACACGCGAGGTGCCTATTTGCTTCCATCGCCCTGAGTGAAATGAGTAAATTCTAATAAATGTTCACAAATCTGCAATCTTCTATAGTTGTTGTCCTCTGCGCAGAAAACAGCACGGAGGTTGTGAATCTGTAATCCTTATGCATCAAGTAACTCGTAGCGAGGAAATGTTATTTTAGAAACGATTAAATTTCCTGTCAGTTAGTTTACATGGGATCCCAGTCGGATTTTATTAGGAGAAAACGAGAAACTGCACAATAAGATTGCTTTTTAGAATCACAAATGCTTTCCATTCTTCAACAAAGTAATTAAATGCGTATTTCTATAATTACAATCATACTGGTCTCAACTAGACACTGCAAGTTAAGTCTTAACTACAATTGTTTATTATTCTGCTGGTTATTAATACTTGTGAAATAATGGGATGATAGCACGCTATTGAGTGATGCCTTAATTTGAAATTCAAGTAAATACACTGTTTAATTCTTCAAGTATTAATAACAAAAGGTTACCATTTTGGCGCGCAGCTTCCGAATGCAGCAGCCAATCGCGGAGAAGGACCACAATTTAGGCGGTCTTTCTCGCAATACCCGTACCTAAGATACCACTTGTCATCGCTACCTCACACAACGTTACGTCATCTTGCCACAGCTGCCTTCTCTGAAACTGATTTAAATATCACATTATACTGCCATAAAATATTCGTATATGTATTATGACTGAACTTAGGAAAAAAATATGTTATCCATTACAAAATACGTCTGCATTAGTTTCTAGAAAGGTCATGATAACAATAACAAAAAATCTTCATTTGACATAAAAATAGTTCTCTCACAAATTTTACAGTTGATACGCTACCTAATCGTTTTTGTTCCATAACGTCCTGACGTACATTTGAACACCTGGATATGTTCGCAAATCAGATTTTATATTCATTGCATCCTTTTGTTGATACTCTGACCGCCTCTCCTCCACCCCCTTGTATGGACTTCTGAAAATTGAAATGTAGCTAGACGTTGCACTCGTTTTGGATCAAGTCTAAGTACGCTGCAAAAGGTAGCACAACATACTACTGTGTTACTCATATCGAGCCGGCACCGCAAGAAGAATAATAACGTAAACTGTCGGCACTAATTATTGTTGAATCTCTTTCTTGAAGTTTTTTGCATCATTGTGGCATCCATACAAATTATGAAAATGGATGTACACATATATGTATTTTCCATGTCTCCTCTTAGGATACTGGACAGATATCATCCAAATTTGGCATACGTACCATATACTGTCCAAAAGAATCACTGTTGGGGTAGGAACCACTCACCTACCAAATGGGTTCGAGATGTGGGTGAAAGAGCAGTGTATCCCACGACGCGAAACACTCATACTTTAGCCACCCAGTACTTGAAAATGAGGGCACTTAGAGACTTGCAGCAAGCTATACAGTTTCAAATCTCCTCGCTGACGATCTCCTAAAATGGTGTAAGGAAGAAAGTTTATCGCTTACTACATTTTCGCTGCTCACACAGTGAAACTGCCGCGTGAAGCATGACGTTTTAATTTATTACTTCTTTACTACTAACTACATTAGTCACACTTTGAAGACGGTATTTTCATATATCACCGAATGTACTGGAAAAAATACGTCATTGTACGACGCTTAATTCAGGAGATATGACATCATAAGCACTGTATGCGCGTAAAACTGTCACGCAAGCCAGACGTTTAAATTTATTACTTCTTTACTACTAACGAGGAGATGGCCAGAAAGCGAACAGAAAGGAAGAGATAGGCACAGATAGGAGTTGGAGGAGATGGATAGGGGAGGAGGAGAGGAGGAGATGGACACAGAAATCAAAGGGCAAGAGATGAAACGGAGAGGGGGAGGAGTTGATGGATAGAGGGGGAAGATGAAGTGGACAAAGAGAGGGAAGGAAGAGCCTGACAAAGACAGGGGGAAGAAGAGGTGGAATTAGAGAGGGAAGAGGAGATGGAGGAAAGGAGCATAAGGAGAGAGGAGAGATTAGCACATTGACAGAGAGAGCTGGGGAGAAGAGACGGACAGGTATAGGGCAAGGAGGAGATGGACAGAGGGTGGCAGTTGGAGTTAGAGGAGGTGGGCAGAGGTTGGGTGGAGATGGACAGAGAGAAGGGCAAGGAGGGGATGAACTAATAGAAGACTGGAATAAATACACACCTGGGAAATAAGGTGCACTCAGCTAGCTGTTAAAATATCTTCCCTCGTGGTTTCACATTTATAATCGTAAAACAATACATGTATTCTTTGGTAATCTTCTAGCTGCATTTTAATTGTCTGAGAATGTCCATCATGGATTTTAACAGGACATCGCAGACTGATGACCACCACTAGCAGCGTCTCGTTTTTATACTTCTGCCAGTCTGATCGATTACATGGCATTATTCTGGCCTCTAGACTTAATCATTTTCTGTATTTCTTCTTCAAACGTTGCAATATTACACCAATCCCAAAAAATCGACACGAAAATGAACAGGTCAGTATTGATCAGAACTCTACAGTGCACTAAGCATATGACTCAGAAAAGTAGTTTGATTGGCCCCGCCTAAATGCGACAGTTTGGAAGGAAACTCACATTGGAGATATGTCGCTTTCGATACAACACTGATTTTCCGCTGCTGTTTCTAGCAGACTAATCACTGCATCCAAAAGCAAAAGCAACTATTCAGATGGAAAAAAGGTCGGGTAACGTTGTTCCTAATTATTATTTTTCTTCTTCTTCTTCTTCTTCTTCTTCTTCTTCTTCCTATTTTTATTAGTAATGTTTTTATTTTTTATTTCGAGAAGCAGCAATGTCAATAGAAAGAAAAGAACGAAAAGACGGCCAACTACTCGCGTAATGTATTCAATTTTAATCTCGTTCCTACTAGGGCAATAGGAAGAACAGGAAAAATAAAAAGAAGAAGGTGAATAATTTACAGTGTACATTCGTTAAAAGTGTGTCGAACGAGTCGTTTGCATTGCTACTCTGTTTAGCTTGTGAAGCTATGTTTGATTAATTATATTTGCTACGTACAGATAGTGCATTTAAGAGTGATAAATTGCGATTACAAGGATTAACTGTAGTAACGCATATGAATAGGGCATTAGCAATACATAAAATTAGAGTAACTGATGAGACAGCTGTAGAAATACCGCTACCATAGAATTGCTTTTATTTTCACATGACCTATTCCCCTTAGAAGGCGGCTAAATTGATAGTGGTTACCATTTACAAAATTAATATCAAACCTGAAGTTTTTGTACGAAATATAACCAAGAACTAACTAAAATTTAAAAACAAACGTCTTTCTCTTAACATTTGTGTTAGGTTCACTTTCCTTGGCGTTAGTTGTCAATGGATCTGAGAAAGTAGATCTTTGATAAGTGAGCTGCTACTGGTGTGAGTTACTGCGTCTCACCACTTGAGGCGATTGCCGTGTTGTCTTTAGCTAATTTCCGGCTGTCACATTACATATGAGAGGTGACAACAAGGTGCCAGATGCTGCGTCCGTGTCGCCTACGGCCTGGATAAACTGGACCAGAAGGTTAACCTCAGCAACTCTGACTGGTCGTCGTCACTCATTCTCACGACCAAAGTCTTTAACGACGTTACAGAAGACTTTGAAGATTCTCATCTTAGAAATAAAAGCCATAGTACGAGTATACGGAAAGGTCTCCTCCCCACTGGTGGTCTGTTAATATTCGCCCTGGTCCTGTTTTTGCTAGTGGTTGGGCGACTCGGGTTAAGAGTCTCATTTAACCAAATTACTTCTGAGTAACACTCACAGAATGTGATGAGTCCTCTTTACACACTATAAAAAAACACTTGTTAGAAACTCTCCCTCTACACTGAGCTGACAAAAGTCAGCGATACGATTTAATATCGTGCAGGACCTCCTTTTGCCAAGTGTAGTGCAACAGCTCGAAGTGACATGGACTCAACAAATCGTTGGAAGTCCCCAGCAGAAATACTGAGCCCTTCTGTCTCTACAGCCGTCTGTAACTGCCAAAGTGTTGCCGGTGAAGGACTTTGTACACAAACTGACCTCTCGATTATGTCCAATAAATGTTCGTGATATTCATGTCGAGTTATCTGGATGGCCAAATCATTCGCTCGAACTGTCCAGAATGTCCTTCAAAACAATCGCGAACAATTGTGGCCCTGTGATACGGTGATTTGTTGTTTGGGAACATGAGGTCCATGAATGGCTGCAAATGGTCTCCAAGTAGCCGAAAATAACCTTTTCCAGGCAATGATCGGTTCAGCTGGACCAAAGGACCCAGTCGATTCCATGAAGCCACCGCCAGCTAGTTCATTCCCTAGTTGTCAACTTGGGTCCACGGCATCGTGGAGTTTGCCCCATACTCGGACGCTACCAACAGCTATTACGAGCTGAAATCCGGACTCATCCGACCAGGCCACTGTTTTCCAGTTGTCTAGGGTCCAACCTATATGATCACGAGCCCAGAAGAGGCGTTGCTGTTAGCAAAGACATTCGAGTATGTCCTCTGCTACCACACCCCATTAACGCCAAGTTCCGCCATCATGTGCTAACGGATATGTTCCTCATATGTTCCATATTGATTTCTGCGATTATTTCACGCAATGCTGCTTCTTTATTAGCACTGACAATTTTCGTCACACGCCGCTGCTCTCGGCTATTGAGTGAAGGCAGTCAGCTACTGTGTTGTCGGTGGTTAGGGGCAATACCTGAAGTGTGGTATTCGCCAGACGCTCTTGACGCTGTGGATGTCGGAATACTGAATTCCCTGACGATTTCAAAAAGTCCCATGTATCTAGCAACAAGCACCATTCCGCGGTCTCAGTCTGTTCATTTCCGTCGCGCGCCCATAAACTTATATGGCACAGTTCCACTTGAATTACCTCAGTACAAAGGACGGCTCTGCAAATGCACTGCCCTTTTATATCTTGGGTACGAGATACAGCCGCCATCTGTATACATACATGACTTTTGTCACCTCAATGTTTTAACCCAAAGACATACTATTTAGACATCCTAATGGTTACTGTGAAATAAGACTTAACACATATCAGTTAGTGCGATTTCTTTACATGTCAACAAGTGTGACTGTTGGATACGGGAGACCACAGAACTGGTCTCTAAATGTAGAACTAGATCTCTCTCCTCTCACTGCCAAGCACTTGCACATCTCTTCCCTCTTCAATAGCACGCAATACATCTTTTTGTAATTTTTTTTCTGGTCAGCAGGGGCTACGTAAATCGTGAAATGAGTCATGTTTCTGCCTGAAGGATGATAGGGGTACTACTCGCTGACGCTAGCCCACCAACTCAGGAAGCTGTGCAATGTCCGCCAGTTGCTGTGCAACGTTGCTCCTGAAGACGATTTAGGAAGTTTTTTGTTGTAACTGATCTTGTGATACGTTTTAGAATGCATTTAAGAGCTATCTATTCGCCATCTGTTAACCACTGAACACCAAGCATTCACAGAGCAAAGAGAGCGCATTTCCGAGCTGAGCTTGTCATCCAGTTTATATTTGTGGTTGGAGACGCGGACTCTTGCCCGCCGGGATGGTGGTCTGGAGTGTAATAACATCCGTGACACCCTTTCAGCACAGTATAGCGTACCGCTGCGCTATCCTGCCCTTTATGGCAGGTCATCCTGGGTTTAACTTGCAGCGGGATAACGCCCACCCCATACACGACGAGACTTTCTACTAGCCAAAGCCTGCCTTGACCAGCAAGGTCGCCGGATCTCTCCCCAATTTAAAACATTTGGAGCATTATTGGCAGGGCCTTCCAACCATCTCGGGGTTTTGACGATCTAGCGCGCCAGTTGGACAATTTGGCACGATATCCCTCAGGAGGACATCCATAGCCGAATAACAGCTTGCATAATAGCCAAAGGTTGGCCAACGCGTTACAGATTTGCTCAGTTTGTGAAGGTCTTTCAGTTTTTTCTGAAATTCAATTATTTGTTTGTTTCACCATGTACGAGTACGTCACATCGACCGATTTCCGTTCCCTTCAGATAATTCCTTCAGGGTAAATTGTTTCACTTTTGTCTTAGAGACTATATGGCATAGCAGTTTCACGTAACTACAGCTTTCGTTTGACGCGAATTGGTTAATATTCCAGAGTAGCTCTTCACATGTAGCAATCTCTCCAATAAAATACCTGTTCGTTCTCGTTAGAATCTAACAGCTTTTTGGTTCCAGGACAGATTACTGGTTCCTCCGTCGTGTACCGCTGGTCACTTGCACGCTAGCAATGAATTTAGTGTTCCTTCTGCAACCACATCAGAAATTGTAGGATTGCGTGGAGCATCTGAACTAGACCTCAGAGTGAGCGGGTCTGAATAGCCTAGATCTTCGCCCCTCCTTTCATAGCAAACTGTAGCTTTTCAAGATTTTTCGGTTCTTCTCTACATATTTCTTTGACGGTAACCGATCAGGTGTCGCTTGATACTGTGTGCCGGGACAGAGTTACTTGTCACAAAAGGCCTTAATTAGCTGATAATTAAATGCAGCTAAACTAAGATCAACAATCAGTCCAAAAGGCATTAATTAGCTGATAATAAATTAAATGCAGCTAAACTAAGATCAACATTCACTCCCATCCCTGCAGCATTGTCGCAGACGTGATAATATATTCCCTAACTTGCGCATCTAAGAACACCAAATCTTTCAGCAAAATTCAACATAAGGTATTACAGACGATCAACATTTAGGCCAGTAATTTCCATTGATCACACCAGGGTCGTAAACATACCCAGCAACCAAATGGCATATTAATAAAGACTTTAAATAATGCTATGTAAGTGAGGAATGCTATTTTTCTTTATTGTTTAATTCAACCGTACCCACTCTCTTTCGCCCCGGCAAAATGTTTCTCATTGGATATGGTTGGCACCACCCGGTATTTTTCAGTCTAATGGTATCGAAAAAGTTTCGTACATTTAAAACTAATTAATGATTAGTGTCCAGGTATAATTAAATTTGGACAGTATTACGATTAAAAAGATAGATTTAGATCTCTTAATATGAGTGAGTTATGACAGGACGAATATTGGTGATTGGTGAAGAAAAGTAGGTTCCTGGTTCCTGAGTTAATGCGTTTTGAAGTTTCAATTTATTATGATTCTTTAATTCGACATATTTAAGAATATATATATATATATATATATATATATATATATATATATATATATATATACGAGTACGTCACATCGACCGATTTCCGTTCCCTTCAGATAATTCCTTCAGGGTAAATTGTTTCTCTTTTGTCTTAGAGACTATATGGCATAGCAGTTTCACGTAACTACGGCTTTCGTTTGACGCGAATCGGTTAATATTCCAGAGTAGCTCTTCACATGTATCAATCTCTCCAATAAAATACCTGTTCCATAGTTCGAGTCTCAGTCCGGCACGCAGTTTTAATCTGCCAGGAAGTTTCAAATCAGCGCACACTCCACTGCAGAGTGAAAGTTTCATTCTGGGAACATTCCCCAGGCTGTGGCAAAGCCATGCCTCCGCAATATCCTTTCTTCCAGGAGTACTAGTTCTTGAAGTTTCGCAGGAGAGCCTCTGTGAAGTTTGGAACGTAGGAGACGAGGTACTGGCGGAATTAAAGCTATGGAGAGGGGTCGTGAGTCATGCTTGGGTAGCTCAGATTGTACAGCACTTGCCCACGAAGGGCCAAGGTTCAGAGTTCGAGTATCGGTCTGGTAAACAATTTTAATCTGTCAGGAAGTTTCATTACTTAAACCCTTCAGACTTACAGCACAATACAGTGTACAAATTTTAATACCAAATAAATTGGTCAAACGTTGTTGCTTGCACTGAAAATTTTGCATTTCCAACAAGAGGCCCCTTTCCCGTGTCCATCCAACTGATCTAGATGCTGTGTCACACTACACTGTAAGGGGCGACGATGCTACAGCAAAGTCTTTGAAATCAGCTCTAAGTAAACTGCCTGTAACGTGTGGCAATGGAGATGGAAGGATAAGAGACTATACGGATGGACATAGATGAAAGGGGTGGGGTGGATAGTAGGCTGGGATACGTCCGATCGATAAACGGCAACTGGGGTAGCGTAGCCTTGATCTTCGGAGAATGTACCGGGAATGTGGCCTTAAGTGGCAAGTTAGAGGAGATCTGCTTTGTGTATAAGAGGCCACTTTTAGCATCCTTCTGATAGATCTGCTAGGATATGGAGCATGTTGCAGTGGGCGAAGAGGGTAGGGGGACGCTCGCATAGAGCGGAGTGCTACAGCCACCAGCCAAATCGCGGCGCGCGCCTCCGTACCTTGTGGCTCACACTGCCAGTGTGGTCACATCTCATTGAATGCCTGGCCAGCCTGACAACATCGTTGATCACCATTTCTACTCAGCCAACCCATATCGACTGCCAGGTACTCCGTAGCCAGGTACCTCAGTAGTCATTAGACATCGTGAGAGAGCAGAATAGGGTGCTCTGCGGAACTCACGGACTTCGAACGTGGTCAGGTGATTGGGTGTCACTTGTTTCATACCTCTGTACGCGAGATTTCCACACTCCTAAACATTCCTTATGTCCATTGCTTCTGATGTGATACTGAAGCGGAAACGTGAAGGGACAAGTACAGCACAAATGCGTACAGGCCGACCTCGTCTTCTGTTGACTGACAGAGACCGCCGACAGTTGAAGAGGGTCGTAATGTGTAATAAATAGACATCTATCCCGACCACCACGCAGGAACTCCAAACTGAATCCTATAGAACATCTTTGGGATGTTTCGGTACGCTGATTTCGTGCTAGGCGTCACCGACCGAAATCGATACCTCTCGTCAGTGCAGCACTGCGTGAAGAATTGGCTGCCATTCCCCAGGAAACCGTCCAGCACCTGAGTAAACGTATGCCTGCAAGAGTGGAAGCTGTCATTAAGGGTAATGGTGGGCCAACACCATATTAAATTCCAGCAATACCAACTGAGGTGTCCGAATACTTTGACCACATAGTGTAGGTTGTTGCAAGTGTGGATGACGATAGAACGAAACAACCGCCCGTTTAGCCTGTTGATATTGTGGACTCTTTTTTGAGCAGTTAGTAAGCGGTGTTTCCATATTAAATTGAGACTGAAACTTATCACGAAAAGTTTTATTTCACAACTAACTTTTATAGTATGTTTTATACGTAGAAGCCGTAGATGAATATTAGGGAGAAAGAATTTTGGAGTCGAAGAGTAAATTGTACTAGCTCCTTATGCTAGTTTTAGCAGGAATTCTTCTTAATTAATGGGTATCGCCGCTTTAAGAATGGATGTAGTTAGATTCTGAGGTAATATGTAGATTTGTGTGAAGGAAAACGATGAATGTAGGAATAGGTAGACTGGGGTAAGCATTAAGAGCACGGAGGCTGTGTAAAGGAGGCGTAGTAGAGGGAATAGGATAAGTACATGTGGCACTCTTTTCAATAGGTATGATTTTGGATATGGTGATAATAATAGCGGAATGACGGTGAGACGGAAAGGGGTCAATCAGGCGGACATAACTGACTGGAGTTTAAGTGTAAGAAAGACTGTAACACTTCATCGGAATCCTCTAGGTCTAAGGAAACTAAGATATTGAAACGTCCTTTATTGAATTTCTCGAAAATATGGGAGACGTCTGGGAATAGGTCATCAGTTGATTATTTAGGACAGCACTCACTCTGGGTGTTGGGTGGAAACAGATTCAATGAGAAGTGCTAGTGTATTCAGTGGGTGTGGTAAAAGCAGGTATCAATATAACTCAGCGTTCTGGTTGTAGAGACTGACGAAGACAGCAGACCGATCATAGAACATGAAATTTAATCGCCGCACTTGGTTTGTGGAAGGTACGATCATAGTGGACAGGCGGGCTATAGAGCGTGTCACAGCCCATATCGCTCACGGACGCCCCCGTCCACGGAGACACGTGGCCAATGGAGTCCCGTCATATCAGCGAGTTAGTACCGCGCACGAACCGATGCCTGTTTACAACTGCTGGCAATAAACTCGCTTGACAGCCGCCATAAGTGCCAAATGACCGGCGGCGCCCTAGTACCTCTCTGGAAATTCATTGATGGCGATGGGCGCATGTAGCTCAGCACATTATGGAGGTTGATTAATTCATGGTTCTGGAACATTGCCCTGTGCGTCGTATGTGCGGAACGGGAGTCCGAACATATCACGACGAATGTTGGTGGAGGCAGATCATTTGCACAGCTTCCTTCTTTAATATTTTCACTTGTTTTCTTGACCTTCTTGATATGGTTCAAATGGCTCTGAGCACTATGGGACTCAACTTCTGAGATCATTAGTCCCCTAGAACTTAGAACTAGTTAAACCTAACTAACCTAAGGGCATCACACACATCCATACCCGAGGCAGGATTCGAACCTGCGACCGTAGCGGTCACGCGGTTCCAGACTGCAGCGCCTAGAACCGACGGCCACTTCGGCCGGCTCTTCTTGATATGTATAATTCTTAAGTACCATTTGTGTGACTTATCACCCATTCTGGAAGACATGTTTTTCCTTTAGTCTGAAAATTTGTTTTGTCTCTTCTTCTTTCCTCTTAGAACTGATCTAATCACTAAGCTCAACCAGCGCAGTCAAACAGTGTTTATCTTTAGGATATTTTGCTATTCATTTTCGGCCTTCAGTTCTTTGTTTCATGTAGGAAACATTACAACTGCGTCGTTACGTTCGTATCTTGTCCTGCCTTAGATTTTATACCGACTGCCTCCAGATTTTCACGTACTTCAGGAATTGAGTTCGTGTCACTTTTTTTCATTTTCCAAACCACTTCATGATGCATGACTTTTCTTGTTGATCTGCTGAGACTCAAATTCGGGTGCGCCGTTAAAATTTTAACATTTTTCTTCATTTCGTTCGTAATTCTCGGTCTCCGTTCGGTCTCTCTCTCCCTCTCTCTCTCTCTCTCTCTCTCTCTCTCTCACACACACACACACACACACACACACACACACACACACACACACACACATACGCGCGCGCGCAAACATACGCACACAGTCTCCCGCTATTGAAGAAGACCTATCTCCCACAAAAATTTCACTTTTCTTGTTTCTTTTCCTGGTGTCTTGTTATGACGAATGTATCCTCTCTGACCTAATTTCTCTTCTAATGTTGAATGTTTGTAAAGGAGGCATCGTTTTGTTAAAAATATCGTTAATGAAGTGAAAGACCCACCCGAGTAGGCGAGAGCGTTAACGCGCCGCTTCTTGGATTCCGGGATGCGCGCTAGTACCGGATCAAATCTGGCCGGCGGAAATCCGACTAGGACCGCCTGCATGTGCGTATTGGGTGGTGTCCCTCAGCCAATGGCGGATGCCAGCCTGTTTCCCACGCCGTGTCCAGTTACACGATACGCAAACATTTCTAAAACGATGTTACTTTTCAACATGCGCTTCCTCTAGACAGACGAAGTGCACCAACTCCGTTCCCGGAAGGGGGGGGGGGGGGGGAGAGACTTGGGATCGGGAGGGGTGGTGTGCTACTAGGAAGGACGTCCGGCCACCCACTGTCACCAACATCGCTTCAATCATAAAACAGTGCCCTACCCGTTGGGTAACAGGACAAGGGAAGGATGAAGACTAAGAACAAGTAGATCTTTAATAAAATGAAATGCTAACTCTCTCTTTTGCAGTCTCGTTCTGATGGCCTGTCATTCTGTTATGTTTGACGAGTTCTCCTATACATGCAAATTTATACGATTCTCTTTTGCCATATTTTTGTTATAATTTTTGTCATCTAATCTTACTTTTTGTTACAACCTCTCGTTTCTTCCCTCGAATGAAATTTCTACCCCTTTTTATTCAAGTTCCTATTAAATAAATATTTATGTTTTGAACTAGGTGAAAGATAGCATAATTTTTAAATTGAGTAATTCATTATTCTAACAGATTTTCTCTTTCTTTCTTAGCTATTATGCTAAGTGTGGATTCATAAGAGAGACTGACTGGACATCGCCACAATGTTGTATCTCGGCAGGTATAAATTCCAGATGGATGTCACTTCACATTTGTATTTTCGTTAATGCTGGAATGGTTTGTGGAAGAACACAGTCGCCTTTTCGACCTCCCGTTATTGCTAGTTTGAATTATCCCACATATTGCTACCTTTATAATGATAGTTATGCCAATCAGATCTGAAAGAATAAAGAAAAGAAAAATATTTGTGCACTAATCCGACGTAGTTGTATCAATAATGAAACAACCGACTTCTGCAGCCGTGTGTGAATTCCTTTGAGATGGAGACAGCCTGCTCCTTTTCGATCCGTCTTCAACAATGCTACTGTTCTTTTTGCAACAACTTCAGTCTCTATGAGAGGTTACACTCGGATTCACTAAGTCTGAATCGAAGCTACTGTTTTCAGATGAATTTTTCTCGCAAATCTTATGTTCCTTCCAGTTGTGAATAGGTTATTTACGTATATACAACGATAACCTAAGAAACAGTAGGTTGTTTTCGTCCAAGCGAGAGTGTCACTGAAATGGCTGGCGCGTGATACAGACATGAATAATACTGTGAGATCCTAATCAGAAAGTTTCGATAATCAATGTTGAGTGACGAGTCTACGAATATAGTGCAGTTACCTACGTATTCCTTCCGTGTGATCGCTAAAGCATTATTACACTATTTACAACGTGCACAGAGGTATTTAGGCTGACATATTTCACGCACTCCATTTGCGAATGGAAGAGGGCTACTAATAAGTAGTACATCGGTAAGAAATCTCTGTAATATACTTCATAGTGGTTTACAGAGTATAGACGTACATGTATATCTAGAAGATTAACGCTAGGCGTCCTCTTTGCCATCAATTTACCCAAGAAAATAGATAACAACAATCGTGAGAGAGGAACTTGATCATATTATGAAATTACGAGTCCACGACATAATGTACTAATGTGCAATGTACTTCTGCTCTTCGGCAGATAAGTTTTTAATACAGCGTAAACTGACGGACTGACTGGATCACGCAAAGGAGGAGAAATATTTAAGAACAATACACATCCCTATCATTACATTTTTGTTACTGTTTTGTTCGTCTATGCAGTTCGGAATGAAAACTATGTATTAAAAGGTTATATTTATGGTCTACCTCAGTGTTTCCCCTACTTCCATTTATGGACTGTTTTAATCCTCCAGCAGGTGCGCTCTTATAAAAAGACAACAGCAAGGTTTTTGTGCCTTATACATGCCTTAAGCTTGAGATAATGCGCCGTGTTTGCTTTACTTAAAAATATCCATGTCACAAATTTTACAACACGCGCCTGTTCTTGTGACAGCTTTAGATATGATTGTCAGAAGGTTAAATATATATCAGTGAGGAAACTCCACGTTCTCATTTACACTCTACGAAAGTTGAAGGAAATATTTATGCTGAACATCGGTGTAAGATCGGGTGCCTTATAATCAGTAACATTGTAGATTACTGGAACATGGTTTCATAGCATGGATGATAGCAGTACTCATTGATGTATCATAACTACGTTCTTCACATGGTTGCCGTTTCACTGCAACCATTCAGTCCCTGATCAAATTCAGCTCTCCGAGGTTTCAATAAGTGACTGAAAATCAAGTGGTGACCTTTGTTTTTGAAACCAATTGGTACTATAAACAGTAAGTGGTACGTTTTATTAAGCCATAGAAGATCTTAAAAGTGACAGAGAACTATGAAGAATTTAATTAATCCGTTTTGCAGCGTAAGAAGTTATGAAGAAAGCAGAATATTAAAATTCAACGTCCCGTCGAAAAACAACGACGCGTCACGATGGAATTATCCGAATGCAACGGAAGCCAGTAGATGTCATATACATGTACAGACAAACAAATGATACAGTTTCAGAAAAATTCAGTGATTTATTTAAGAGAGATCTTCATAAAATCAACAAGTTAATAACGCGCTGATCCACTTCTGGCCCTTATGAAAGCAATTATTGGGCTTGGCATTAATTGATAGAATTGTTGGATGTCCTTCTGGGGCGACATCGTATCAGATTCTTCCCAGTTGTCTCGTTAGATCATAAAAATCTCAAGCTGGTTCAAGAACCCTGCACATAATGTTCCAAACGCTCTTAGTTTAGGAAATCCGGCGACCTTGCTGGCCAAGACTGGGTTTGGCAAGCACGAAGAAAAGCATTAGAAACTCTCGTTTGCGGGCGGGCATTATCTTGCTGAAATGAATCCAGCAACTCAGTCAGTGCCAACCCGAGTAGCTGCTTGTAGACGGGCCACACGTACCATTGACGTGCTCTCTTGAATAAAGATCCAACTATTCCGAAATTGTAATCATTTGTTCGCCAACGCCTGTACATGTACATGACATCTACCGATTCAGTCACCCTCGGGTACTTCCTTCGTGAATCGCGCCAGGGTACTGGGTGTTTGTGTTGTACTCATCATCACTATCATCATCATCATCATTTGTGACTGTGGATAGATTGGACTGGGAAAAAAACTGGACTGGGTAAAAATTGGGACTTCGTACGGGCGCTGATAACCGCGCAGTTGAGCGCCCCACAAGCCAAACATCAACATCATCGTGGGTCGTCTCTCCCTTCGTTTTTTCCTCAGCGTATATTGTAGGAGCTTGGGTGCAATACATATTTTTCTGACCGAAACATGTAGAGTAGCACTAGTTTTACAACTGTTCATGTAAAACTTGATCGAAAATACGTACCGTTTACACCTTTATGTTGTATACGCTATGGTCTTCTTACCCAGTGATACTGAAGTGCCGGCCGTGGTGGTCTAGCGGTTCTAGGCGCTTAGTTCGGAACCGCGCGACTGCTGCGGTCGCAGGTTCGAATCCTGCCTCGGGCATGGATGTGTGTGATGTCCTTAGGTTAGTTAGGTGTAAGTAGTTCTAAGTTCTAGGGGGCTGATGACCTCAGATGTTAAGTCCCATAGTGCTCAGAGCCATTTGAACCATTGGATACTGAAGTTGTGGAATGAAATAGGTGTCAGTGAAGTATCATGTCCAGATTTGTGACTATCACGTGAAATTCCGCAGTCTTGCATATCGACGACTATAAAAGGTGTCTTTAGGGAGTTCCTGGAGAAAACGTAATCACTCGGAGAGACATCGACTTTCCCTGCGCATCTTTTTTCAAAAATGTCCAACGTTATTGAAATCTTTTGGAGTGGGTTATCACATTGATCACGGACATGCTGTTGCCTGCAGCATAATAGTAAGGAAGAGCAGAACAACAGTGTCAAAATACACGCCTGGTGTAATTAAAATCAGCTCTCTTTAAATTTGCTTCAATATAAGGTAATTACCATAGAAAAGTTAACGGAACAGATATTATCCGATCACAAAATTCGTGGTAAACTCTGAAGGTCGTCACAGGGTTCCAATAGTTAGCGGTAATACCAAGAAACAATATCAAATAGGTCGAAAACGTAAATAAGTAGTAAAGATGGATCGAAGTTATTGGTAACGGGTTCCGGAGACGAAATCCCATATCAGATGATTGTTCGACCAATTCTAATTCCAGCTTTTTTCGAGCAGGTATGGAAATATACATTGAACTAATCCAAAGATCCGGTGCTAGAATCATGACAGATGTGCAGAGCCCATACGAAAGCGTAACGGCGATACGCAGGGAACTTCAATGGGAAGTTTTGAAGAAACCCACAACTACGTATCGAGGAAGAATGACCAATAATCCTACTGTTTCCACCGTATAACACGGTTGGTATCGTGCACGCAAAGAATATTAGGGCGTACTCAAATAGCGTTTTCACCGGCAGTCCAAACGAATGCATAACCTTTAACATTGATTCGTTGGGGAGTTGGTGAGATATAAGTGAGAGGCTATGCAATCAGTATATCGTCAGCTGAAGTTTTTCACGCTCTTATTTAGACAGTGTGTGCGGTGTCTGTAAATTAAGTTTGCTGTGGTAGCGGTCATAAAGTTCCACATTAAATTGCCCTGAATAAAGGTGTCCTCTTTACTAAGCGAATAAAGTCCAAAATCATAATATAACTATGCGATTTGACTGACCTTCTACATCTACATCCATACTCCGCAAGCCACTTGACGGCGTGTGGCGGAGGGTAGCTTGAGTACCTCTATCGGTTCTCCCTTCTATTCCAGTCTCGTATTGTTCGTGGAAAGAAGGATTGTCGGTATGCCTCTGTGTGGGCTCTAATATCTTTGATTTTATCCTCATAGTCCCTTTGCGAGATATACGTAGGAGGGAGCAATATACTGCTTGACTCCTCGGTGAAGGTATGTTCTCCAAACTTCAACATACGCTCGTACCGAGCTACTGAGAGTCTCTTCTGCAGAGTCTTCCACTGGAGTTTATCTATCATCTCCGTAACGCTTTCGCGATTACTAAATGATCCTGTAACGAAGCGCGCTGCTCTCCCTTGGATCTTCTCTATCTCTTCTTTCAACCCTATCTGGTAAGGATCCCACACTGCTGAGCAGTATTCAAGCAGTGGGCGAACAAGCGTACTGTAACCTACTTCTTTTGTTTTCGGATTGCATTTCCTTAGGATTCTTCCAATGAATCTAAGTCTGGCATCTGCTTTACCGACGATCAACTTTATATGATCATTCCATTTTAAGTGCGTACTCCCAGATAATTTATGAAATTAACTGCTTCCAGTTGCTGACCTGCTATATAGTAGCTAAATGATAAGGGATCTTTCTTTCTGTGTATTCGCAACACATTACACTTGTCTACATTGAGATTCAATTGCCATTCCCTGCACCATGCGTCAATTCGCTGCAGATCATCCTGCATTTCAGTACAATTTTCCATTGTTAGAACCTCTCGATATACCACAGCATCATCCGCAAAAAGCCTCAGTGAACTTCCTATGTCATCCACAAGGTCATTTATGTATACTGTGAATAGCAACGGTCCTACAACACTCCCCAGCGACACACCTGAAATCACTCTTACTTCGGAAGACTTCTCTCCATTGAGAATGACATGCTGTGATCTGTTATCTAGGAACTCTTCAATCCAATCACACAATTGGTCTGATAGTCCATATGCTCTTACTTTGTTCATTAGACGACTGTGGGGAACTGTATCGAACGCCTTGTGGAAGTCAAGAAACACGGCATCTACCTGGGAACTTGTGTCTATGGCCCTCTGAGTCTCGTGGACGAATAGCGCGAGCTGGGTTTCACATGATCGTCTTTTTCGAAACCCATGCTGATTCCTACAGAGTAGATTTCTAGTCTCCAGAAACATAATACGTGTTCCAAAATTCTACAAGTGATAGACGTTAGAAATATAGGTCTATAGTTCTGCACATGTGTTCGACGTCCCTTCTTGAAAACGGGGATGACCTGTGCCCTTTTCCAATCCTTTGGAACGCTTCGCTTTTCTAGAGACCTACGGTACAAAAATGGTTCAAATGGCTCTGAGCACTATGGGATTTAACATCTGTGGTCATCAGTCCCCCAGAACTTAGAACTACTTAAACCTAACTAACCTAAGGACATCACACACATCCATGCCCGAGGCAGGATTCGAACCTGCGACCGTAGCGGTCACGCGGTTCGAGACTGAAGCGCCTAGAACCGCACGGCCACACCACCTACGGTACACCGCTGCAAGAAGGGGGGGGGGGGGGGGCAAGTTCCTTCAGGTATGATTCGATACGGATATACTTAGCGCAATGGTTATTCTTTGGCACATTAGGTGATTTACTACTATTCTGAGAAAATTTATCACTGAATTCAATCCTTGATCCCATAAGCATCGTCTATTCTTACCTACTCTTACTAGGGAAGATATGTACCATGTCACCGATTCGCTTGTCGTTTATAACACTTGACCGTTAGTGACTGATAATACTTCGTTCCCACAATCTTTGCATCAATACGGCGAGCAACTGTTGGTCCGGAATTCTCGAGGCCAACTTACCTTCTGGAATCTGAAAAACGATTAAAGTTCTAGAACTCCTTGCTGGACGTACCTGAGAAGTGATTATCATCGAACGAATGAGTGAGCTGTCGGCACTAGATCATTCCTCTTATCATTCCACGGAGTGAAGTGGAGCAGTGGTTACCACACTGGACTCGCATTCTGGAGTACGACGGTTCAAACCCGCGTCCGGCCATCCTGATCTGGGTTTTCCGTGATTTCCCTAAATCGCTTCAGGCAAATGCCGAGATGATTCCTTTCCCATCTTTCCCTAATCCGAACTTTTGCTCCGCCTCTGATACCTCGTTATCGACGGTACGTTAAAATAGTAGTCTCCTCCTCCTCTTCCTCCTCTTACTATTCCTGTGCAGAGCATTAGTGCAGTTGCTGGTGGTTACTGAGTACCACCGTCACGAAAAGTGTACTTCATTTAATTTGGTTGATGAAAGTAACGAAATATAAATGCATAATTGAATTTTCTATTTACCTTTATTACCTCCAAGTGAATACAAATGTGTTACGAATGACATAAGAATAAAAGTTACATGGAAAACGTGGTGCACACGCTACTATTATAAAAACACCTCTCCTAGGTAGTCGTGAATTATAGAAACAGCAGAATAATTGGATGACTGAAATACCGGCTTGCGTAACTCAGTGACAAACAAATACCGAACTGAAGTTCCCCGCACGTGAATCGTAATGGTGCAAATGGCTCTGAGCACTGTGGGACTTAACATCTGAGGTCATCAGTCCCCTAGAACTTAGAACTACTTAAACCTAACTAACCTAAGGACAGCACACACATCCATGCCCGAGGCAGGATTCGAACCTGCGACCGTAGCGGTCGCGCGGTTCCAGACTGTAGCGCCTAGAACAGCTCGGCCACCCTGACCGGCGTTAATTGTAATCACGAATATCATTGTGCTGTTCACTCTTCTGTAGTAACTATGGAATATTACTTTTCTAATATGGCTCAACAAATCTTAAATAAGGAAACATATTGCCTTGTATTCCAGAGTAGACATACGGAAAATATATTGTGCAAAATTCTCAGTGTCATTTCAGGAATACAAATTGTAAACTCCTTTCAGATATTGCTCTCCATCTTTCTGGGTATAATTCAATGCAACCACCCTCAAGAGCACATCGTATCACACACGAGCCAAAACGTACCTTCAGAACAGCTATTCTCCTCCAAACTTGCAAGCCATGTGGATCGTCCCAGCGTCCTAAATTCTCATTGGCCAAGGCAGCTCTCACCTCAAAGATCCTAGCCAAAAAAACGGATATGTCGATTGGTGGGTGGAAATACGACAGGAAAACTTGCTCGAGAGTAGTAGATATGTAAGGATACATTAAATGGAAATTGTCATTTTGTAACAGACAAGTGAGGCACAAAATTCGGGTGAAAATTGTTCTTTTTTGTTCATGTTAGTATTATTTCAACAGATATCAAAAACTTCTAAACCATCATCCACATTTCTATCTTGCTGCTTGTATTCTCCTTTTTTTTTTTTTTTTTTTTTTCAGCAGTCTTCTGGCAAGTTTCATGCGGCCCGCCACGAATTCGTCTCCTGTGCTCCAGTCTCTGTCTTCCTCTATAGGTTTTTTTCCCTCTAAAGCTCGCTCTAGTACGATGGAAGTAATTCCCTGATGTCTTAACAGATGTCCTATTATTCTGTCCCTTCTCCTTGTCGGTGTTTTCTAAATACTCCTTTCCTCTCCGATTCTGAGCAGAACCTCCTCATTCCCTACCTTATCAGTCCACCTAATTTTTAAAATCGTCTGTAGCGCCGCATCTCAAATGCTTCGATTCTCTTCCGTTCAAGTTTTCACACAGTCTATGTTTCACTACCATACAATG
Source organism: Schistocerca piceifrons (assembly GCF_021461385.2). NCBI lineage: Eukaryota > Metazoa > Arthropoda > Insecta > Orthoptera > Acrididae > Schistocerca > Schistocerca piceifrons. Next base: position 493,432,756 of record NC_060141.1, read on the forward strand.
CTTTGCTCCAAACGTACGTTCTCAGAAATTTCTTCGTCAAATTATTAAAATAAGTAATGTCCTTACTTTTTAAATTCCACAGGTGTGGTTACCGATTTACATATCACAGTTATGAAATTAATGGTTCTCACCTTTTCCACTTCTACGTTCCTGCAGACAACAAACAAATCGAGTGCGTTTACTAACGTGCGCCAACTTTTGAACTGGTGGGAAGTAACATTGTTTCTCCGCACGTGTTAAATGGATCTGCACTGCAGCGCGGTCGATATGAGAAAAATGACGGCTGAGTGTGAGGGGAAAGCATTTAAAAACAAGAACAGAGGCATACATAGGCCGGTAAGATCACTCTCATACTGCGGCAACTACTTGCAACAGCCTGCTCCGTCAGCAGCGTTGCACGACTGTCTCTCAGTACTGCCGTGTATTACAGACATGATGTAGCAGTGGCCACACTTTACCGTAAAATATGGAAGGTGCAAACAAACCTTAACATACCAGCGCCTGGTATGCTTCATACGCGATCAGCGATCAGGAACTGTCAGTGTGCACAGCTGGCCTGCCACCACGCCACAATATACCTGCGGCTACAGTGATTGTAAATTTTTAGGATGTGTCATTAGCCATTGCACTCCCGGATGTTTAGATTAGATTTCTCATTCCGGAGACAATATTACTTGTTAACTTAACTTCTTAATTGCCATCGCGTGGACGACTGTATCTTGTTCCAGCCATCCCTTGAAGGAAACATTTTTCTCAGCATCGGTAATTTAATCTGAATCAGCCACGCGTTATTTAGATGGGTTGACGCGTTATGTACAGAGCTGGCTGCAGCGGGATAAACACTTCTATGTATGACTCTCGAGTAAGTTACTTAACTGATAACTAAACATCGTATACAATTCTTGGCTACTTCTACGGTCCCTTTAATAAGGTCTTAAATGTGATACAACTGTCCAGACACACACCTCTAATTACCTTAAGGGTTTTCCGCTGGATCCATCTCTCGCAGCAGCGTCTAACCCTGAGCGTTCTAGCATTTGCCTTAATGAGAAACCAGCCATGCGTATCTGAAATCTGATTGTGGCGAAAGGTTTACTACGGCTCGGGGGCCCATTCTTCGCGAACAGCTCTAATGAGTGCCGGTATCCATGTAAGTCGACGTTGTCGGCCACGGAGTGGGCGTTGCAAAACGCTTCACAAAGTTACGGATGCGTTACGATCAGGATTCCAGGGTGGCTAGTCTTTTGTTAACGCATATTATCTTTAAACTGCTTTCCCATTGAAGTATAGTGCCTGTTATTTATTCAAGATTGAAATTTACGTTTTCCGAAGACTCTCATTAAACTATAATCATACATTTACTACCTTGCAAGTACGTTGGGCGCCGTTTTGACCTGTACTAAATGTTACCTAAAAGCTTATTCCTTGAAAAACGTTATCACCTTAACAATTTCATAACAGTGGCTCATGCCGCGAGACTAAGATGACCTGCATGCTTGATGTTTGGTATTACGTGCAGTAGATCTGCTCTGTGCACCTGCCACATTGTCGTGACCCCGTGCAGCAACAACTTATCGCGCACGTTGAAACTGAATACATACATTTGCTGGGATTGGAAAAAGGTATGGAAACACCACGAGGAACGCATTATTGACCTGAACGCAGGTGCCAGCAAAGCCCGCATATTGCGATGTTGTATTTCACTATTAATGTCAACTATACAATGTCCTCACAAAGTTCGAAGTGTGCATCGTGGACCTAAAAGTTTTCTATGTAGTTGTGAGTGCATTATGTCGATGCTAATTGAATTCTAACGTGAACAAACTGATGGTAATCGTATGGTGGGTACTTTCATAATTGAAACGTCCCCTTCGAAAAAATAATGAATTACTGTGCTGATAAACCTCTTACATTATTTGATTTTCAAACAGCTGAGCAAAACTGAACGTACTCAGACATTACTCTCTTTACTTATTCTGATCAACACTAAACTGACACACAATATTTTTAGCGCAACCCAATCTGACTTTCAAAAATCCCTACAAAAGAATGGCCCTGACTAACATTAACCTATACCTCTCATGAACCACTTACCTCACAAAAATCTTCGTTACTCGAACTACTGCAATACTGGAGCGCGAATACTGCTAGCTAAATAAAAGATTCTAACAACTGAAAGCACTAACTACTGATAGGCATAGTTAGCAAATGAGAGATTTTGGTAGAGAATAAACAATGTATTTACCTTAAAAGTGTTCAAAAGTCATAATATATATAGCAGTTCATGACATCCAGTCTTACAAATTTCCAGATCATCCGCTCTCAAAACCCTGCCATGTCTCTCCCCACATCCACCACTGCTGGCGGCTCACGTCCAACTGCGCAACGCTACGCGCTGTTCACATCCAGCTGCCCAACACTACAATGGCAGACAACAATGCAAACTAGCCACACACTGCACACAGCGGAGCCAGTGATTTTCATGCAGAGCGCTACATGGCGTTACCAATAAGAAAACCTAAACAGCCTACTTACATAATCAGGGGAGTCGAAGAGTTCGGTGTTTCAAAAGGTAACTTATTGAAGATTTGTTTAGCGTACAGGGAAAGTAGAAAAACATCATCCGCTAAGTCAAAGCGTGGACGAAAATGTGTGTTTGAGTGATCGTGACAGACGCTCATTGAACATAATTGTGACGAAAAACAAGAGAACGAAAGATGCGAAAGTCACTTCGCAGTTGAATGTCGCATTCGAGAAACCCATCAGGAAAGACACAGAAGGGAATCAGAGAATTGCAGGACGAGCTGAAATTAAAAAACCATTCATTAGTGATGCAAATGCCCATAACAAGAAAACATGGTTCCGAAGCCATAAAATGCGTATCACGGGGCAACGGAAGATAGTATTTGATCGGATGAGACTTGTTTAATCCTGTTTTCAAATTATAGTCGCGTTCAAGTTCCAAGATTAAAACATGGCGAAAGTTTGGTTATGAACTGCGCAACGATATCTGGCATTCCATGGGCCTCATATAAGAATTTATTAACATCCTATACAAATTTTAATGTTAAGATGTCTTTTCTGAAGTTTTTTGTCTGGAATGTAGCCTTACACGGAATTGAAAGATAAGCAGTTTAGACAAGTACAGGATAAAATCTTTTGAAGCGTGATGCTGTAGAAGAATTTTGATGATTAGATGGGAATATCGAATAGCTAATGTGGAAGTACTGAATCGACTGGGGCAAAAAGGAATTTATGGTACAAGTGAAAGGGATCGGTCGAGAGGACGCGTCTTAAGGAACCATGGAGATTGCGATCCGAGGGAAGTATGAGAGTAAAAAATTGTAGAAGAAGACCAAGAGGTGAATGCAATAACAAGATACAGGTGGATGTTGGTAGCAATAGGTATTCAGAGATGAAGAGACATGAAGATGGTTCAAATGGCTCTGAGCAATATGGGACTTAACTTCTGAGGTCGTCAGTCCCCTAGAACTTAGAACTACTTAAACCTAACTAACCTAAGGACATCAACACATCCATGCCGATGCAGGATTCGAACCTGCAACCGCAGCGGTCACGCGGCTCCAGACTGAAGCGCCTAGAACCGCTGGGCCACACCGGCCGGCAGGTGAGATTCAGTGGAGGATCTTCAGGAGATACAATTCATCCACGAAAGCTGTAACTCACACTTGTTGGACTGATGATTGAGTACTGTTCATCAGTCTGTGCTTCGTTGTTGCTTTCTTGTGCATTTTATGTCACGGTTCTACTGGCGCTATTGTACGTACTGTTGGTTGTATTGGATCTGTCATTTTGGGTTTTTCTTTTATTTTTAGTATGTGTGTCTTTACGCTACAATTACCACATTTGTATATGATGTTATTTGCAATTCTGTTCTTCAGCTGTTGTTGTACCTATTGTATTACATACGGTGTCTGAACTTTAATGTTTTGTCTTTTCTACAAGAGCATATGTGTGTTTGTCATAATGTCGCTGTGCAGTGCTATTCGTAATTATGCTCCAGTGTCATTGCCATCACTGCCGTCGGCTCTCTGGTGTTTGTCTAACTGCGCTTTCATTTTACTATGAGAGTCTGTTTATACGCTAACTTCGTCATTTTGTGCTATTCTGCATTTTGCGACTGTTTCTTTGGCACTTTGCAACCGTTGTCGGTTGTGTGGTCCTTGTAACCCAAAGCAAAAAAAAAAAAAAAAAAATGAAATAAAGATATTTAAAAAAATGCATGTGACTCCTGCGATTAACAGAAGAGGTAGAGAAGATCCAACGAAGAGTGGTAGGTTTCGTCACGGGATCGTGTAGTAAGCTTGAAAGTGTGATATATTTTCAGCGGACTCCATATTATGGCCGCACTATGGGAATTAAAAGGCATTGAACGCGGAGTGATAGTTAGAGCTAGACGCCTGGAGCAGTCCATTTCGGAAATCAGTATTCTGAGATCCAAAGGGTCAAGAGTACGCCGAGAATACCGATTTTCAGGCATTACCTCTCACCATGGACAGCGCGGTGGCCGAGAGCCTTCACTTAACGGTCAATAGCAGCGGTGTTTAGGTAGAGTTTTCAGTTCTAACAGGCAAGCAACGCTGTGTGAAATCAAAAAACTAATCAATGTGGGACGTAAGAGGAACATGTTCGTTATGACAGTGCGACGGAACTTGGTGTTAATGGGCTATGGCAGCAGATGACAGTCGCAAGTGACTTTGCTAACTGTACGACATCGCCCCTCTTGGGTCCGTGACGATGTCGGTAGCCTGTTGAGTTGAAGCTCTATTTCATTTGGTAAGAGCTGATGGTAGGACCTGAGAGTGGCGTAGATCCAACGAAGCCAGCAGTCTAGCTTGTCAAGAAGACATTTTACAAGTTGGCGGTGGACCCATAATGTTGTGGACTGTGTTTACTTGGAATTGACTTGGTCAACCGGTCCAATTGACCCAAACGCCGCGCGGTATGGCCGCACGTTTAGAGGCGTCATGTCACGGAATGCGTGGCCTCTCCCGCCAGAGTTTCGAGTCCTCCCTCGGGCATGGATGTGTGTGTTGTTCATAGCATAAGTTAGTTTAACTTAGTTTAAGTAGTGTATAACTCTCTGGACCGATGACCACAGCAGTTTGGTCCCTTAGGAATTCACACACGTTTGAACATTTGAACCGATCATTGACTGAAATGGTTATGTTCGCCTTGTTGGAGACTTCAAGTTCGCAAACAACGATGGAATTTTTATGGATGTCAATGCTGCGCCATGTCACCAGGTCATAACTCTTCGCGATTGTTTTGAAGAACATTTTGGACAATTGGAGAGAATGATTTGATCACCCACATCCTCTGACATGAATCCCAACGAACATCTTACGGGACTCAATCGAGCGTTTTGTTTGTGCACAAAATCCTGTACCGACAACACTGTGGCACTTATGGACGGCTGTAGAGGCAGGAAGGCTCAATACTTCTGCTGGGTACTCGTTGAGTCCGTGCCACGACGGGATGCAGGACTTCGCTGGGCAAAAGGAGGTACGACACATTATTAGGAGGTATCCGATGACTTTTGTCAACTCAGTGTATATTCGTAATCGTTTTAATGGTCAGAAGGGAATTTCTAAGTGATTGGATATGAAGCTTCATGATACATTTAAACATTTACCAAACATTTCTAAACCTAAAAATTGCATGGTTAATTAATTCTACTGGTTTACCTTTTCAATATCTTCTCTCAAAATTGAATTTAATGGACATGATCCACTTTACGCATACTCCTGATGGGTTCAGAATTAGATACTTCATAATGGGAAGTAGGCTACACGTGTTGCTGGGACTTCCACGTCATTCTTTACGCTACATTGGTTCGTTGCGTAGAGATGTTGTTAGCGCTGTACAACGTCGGCGGCCACCGGCGTCCTGAAGAAGCGATAATCGTGCCTGCTACTACGGCGCTGCTACACACGGCCAGAAACGCCCAGCGTAGCGGCTCTGGCCATTCCTTTGCCATGCGACGCCCGCAATGAATGCATTTGTCGGCCACAGCACGTAGCGACGCCTCACTGGAGAGAGCGTGGGCCTAATGGGGAAAGCAATTGGTGCCCAGAAAGGACACGGGACAACATCTCCGCGGCATCACGTAGCTACCGCCGCCGCCGAGGCGGCTCGCAACACACGGGGCGACACGCCGGCGCGCCTCAGCTGACGTCAAAGCGGGCCCTGAACGCAGCCGCCCATCTGGCCGTACCATCGCGTCACAGTCCTGCCTTATAGCTCCTCCTCTCCGCAATGTGGGTGGTCCAGTTACAGGGTGGAAAAAAGAACAACCTAATAATCAAGTGAGAGCACGGACATTGTTGTCAAATCGACCGAACAATTTAAAAGGTTAAAAAAAATGAAACTTTCATCCATTGTTGATGTGGAACACTGCGACTGTAATGAATAAAGGTTTTCAGAAATAACTGGAAACAATAGCCTTTGGCCTTTTTTTATACGATGCGTGTTTTCTAAGTAAGTACCGTTTTTGAAAATTAAAAAAGACATGCTAAGATATCTCAGTAAGTTTATTTTTACATAAAAGCCTGTACCTTAATCTACTTTTCTGCATAATTTCCGTCAATATTAATCAGTTGTCATAAAGTTCTACCAATTTTTGAATACCTTCACCATAGAAGTCTGTCGCCTGACTTGTTATCCACTGCATCACAACTGTTTTGACTTCGTCATCGTCTTGAAGACACTGACCGCTCGGGTGTTTCTTCAAGTGCAGGAACAGATGATAGTCACTGGGCGCAAGATCGGGGCTGTACGGAGGATGATCTAGAGTTTCCCATCGAAAAGATATGATGAGATCTTTGGTCTGATTCGCCACATGCGCACGGGCATTGTCTTACAGCAAAACGATGCCCTTGCTCACTTCCATGGACTGTTGCTTTGATTCTGGTGTGACGTAGGCCACCCACGCTTCATCGCCCGTAACAATTTGGCTTATGAAATCATCACCGTCGTTGTCGTACAGCTCAAGGAAAGTCAATGCACTGTCTAAACGTTTGGTTTTGTGCACATCCGTCACCATTTTCGGTACCCAGCGAACGCAAAATTTTCGGTAATTCAAGTGCTCGGTCACAATGCCGTACAAAACACTACCAGAAACATTAGGAAAATCATCCCGCAAGGAGGAAATCGTAAAGCGTCTGTTTTCTCTCACCTTATTGTCCACTTCCTGCACCATTAACGACCGAACGACGCCCACTCCGTTGTTCATCATGCACATTTGTATGGCCATGTTTAAATGATCTCACCCACTTTCTTACATTTCCATCACTCATAATGTAAACTGCACAGATCGCTTTTAGGGCTTTAGCACTAAGAAATATTATAACAGCCCGTACTTCACAGTCGGCGGGACTCACGATTATCGGAGGCATCTTAAACACTCAGTACACAACGTAAACAAGGAAGAATCAGACTGTAATGGAGTCAGTGCCTAGATTAAGGAACAGGCTTTCTAGTAAAAATAAAATTATTGAGTTATCTGAGCACGTCTTTTCTTAATTTCAAAACGGTACTTACTTAAGAAACACACCTCGTACTTTAGTCATTATTTACCATTTCCCGTTAAGAACCGCATCATCAGATGGTACACACTTCTAATGAATGCTAGGATCATTGTAGGCGCTCGTGTAGCTCTGGCAAGACAGAACACGAAACAAGTAAGCCCTAAATGTGGCGAGAATTACACTTCTGGAAAAAAGTTTCCAGTTCCCACAAGATTTATTGTTAAAACAGTGCTTATGGAGTACGTGAAGTAATTACATTCACAAGCGGTTCTGAAGTACCCATGCTGAAACACCAATATTAGTACACTGCGTAGCTTCCACGGACGACAATGCAGCTGTTGACTCCGGCATCCAGTCGATCGTCCAGATGGATAATACTGTCCCGGAGTACATTATGCCACTCCTGCTCGACCTGTTCAAGTTGTTCTCTACGAAATGTTGACTGGTGAGTCGCAAGAGTCACTTCTCACCTACGTCACATCCCACACGTGCTATATTGGAGGCAAGTCAGGAGGTCGCGCTGCACAGGAAATTTGCTGCACGTCCCGCACAGCACGTTGAGCTTCACGGGCAGTGCGTGGGCGAGCATTAACCTCTCTGAACAGCACATCACCTTTCTGTTGAAAAAACGGCAAAATAATGTCTCTAAAAACATTCTGCAAGCACTGGGCGTTGGTTAATGTATCCTCCAGAACCAAAAAAGATGAACGAGAATTGTAGCATATCACAGCCCAGACCATGAGACCTGGGGTGGGGCCAGTGTGTCTTACAGCATTCTACGAGACAGCGCTCACAAAGTCTGCGTCGTACACGCAAACGACCATCACTCGCGTGCGGTCAGAATCATCTTTCGTCGCTGAAGACGCCGGCGTGCCATTCCATCTTCCAGACGATTCTATGACGGTACCACTCAGGCCATGCACGTAGATGTGTGGCATGAGTGGATGACGGGGTAGAGGTGTGCGTGCCAGTAGTTCCGCTCCTATTTACTGGCTCGGAGTATTTCGCGCTGACACGTCTGGACTCACAAGCACTCTTGTCTGTACTGTGGTGGCTGCACGATCTGCCACTGCTGCCCTTAGTGTGAGAATGGCCACGTGACCACTGATACCGGCATCATTGCACAACTGACGATGCACATCCACTTGGGTGTCGTTTCTCCAAAAGGACCATCCTGCCACACAGCAGGCCACAATTTGAATCCTTTCAAATTCAGTCAGTTGGCAGTTGGAAGCTTCTCAGTGGCAGGTTTGCATGCTTGCTTCACACGTTTGCATCCACTGTGCCTTCTGTTATGAACATTTCCTAATAAAAGGTAGACACAGATGACACTCTACACTCTGGTCGCTACACCAATACTGTAACTGCTATGCTTGGAACCATTTCCAGTTCATCTATTATCCCCCAGATGGCATATGCGTCATCGGAAGAAAATGAGCACCGTCATTCCAGCTGCACTAATATTTTTTTTTTCCTGTAGTGTATTTGCACCATGATTTTTAAACCTGGAAACCTTAAAAAACTAAAAATAAAAAAGGGAAAATGTCGGAAAGATGTCGTGGAGTTAATGACATAATGATTGCGCAGAGTGTGAGGATGTTTGGGTGCGTCTAGGAGTGAGGGGACCATCATAACATGACAAGATTGGGTGGTTGGTTTTGGGGAAGGAGACCAGACAGGGAGGTCATCGGTCTCATCGGATTAGGGAAGGAAGGGGGAGGAAGTCGGCCGTGACCTTTGAAAGGAACCATCCCGGCATTTGCCTGGAGCGATTTAGGGAAATCACGGAAAACCTAAATCAGGATGGCCGGACGCGGGATTGAACCGTCGTCCTCCCGAATGCGAGTCCAGTGTCAAACCACTGCACCACCTCGCTCGGTAACATGACAAGAAATTTCTAGATGGTGTGCCAATTATTTCTTCGACGATGTTAACTTTGTAGCGATGGTGGGGGCTGGATTTTAAGAAATTTGTGTAACATATTTAATGCCTGTTCTCTTTTTGGCCATTGCCTCTATTCACACTTACCGAACTACTGTACTTCCTAGAATAGAAGGACGTTAATGCTCCCGGGGCAACATGGGGACAGATGTCATTATTAATAACATTGTACGTTACAATAACACATGTCAATTATGTTGATGCAATGGTGTATCTGCTGTACAGCATCATCGTAATAAATTTATAGAATTGTTTCGTTTTTGATTCAATAGTCGAGCTTTATCCACCAAACATAACCAACTATTCGCATCTAAGTAAACGCCCATTGATGGGAGTTAAATTTTTCCCTAACTTTGGAGTGTCCAGCTGAAACTACTGTCTGCAGGCAATTTTTATTAGTCGTTGCTCTCTTCGTCATAACGGGTATTGACTCGCGGAAGCTAAATTAATCACATCCACTTCGTTGCTACTTCCGTGTCCTTTTATCTCCGTAGCTCTACAGCGGTGCCTTTCCGACGTATGGTTATTTGAAAGATTTTCTCCACCCAGGTTTAATCTCATTAACACATGACTTCTCAAGCGATTTTACTATGTGGACAGCCGGCTGGTGTGGCCGAGCGGCTGTAGGCACTTCAGTCTGGAACCGCGGGACCGCTACGGTCGCAGGTTCGAATCCTGCCTCGGGCATGGATGTGTGTGATGTCCTTATGTTAGTTAGGTTTACGTAGTTCTAACTTCTAGGGGACTGCTGACCTCAGATGTTAAGTTCCATAGTGCTCAGAGCCTTTTGAACCATTTTTGAACTGTGGGTAGGTGAGCTCGACCCCGACCGAAGCACCACAGCCGATTAACGACCGTCTGCTACACTGGCCACCCCGAGTGTCGTTCTCAGGCGATTTTCCACACTTGGCTGGGTAAATCCTGAGGTGCTCCATAATCTTCGCATCAGGAAATGAGATACACGTAACAGCAAGAATGTCCGCAAGAGAACTGGTACGTTTCTACAGTAACCTAAGAAATAACACTAACTTTAGTGTGATAGTGTTAAAAATTCGGAAACTAGTCCATAAGAGCAAGTAAATATATCAAATAGTGTATGATACCAGTTTGCTACATTTGTTACCACGTTTTATTACGACGTTTTGGTCATTCATAATGGAATATATTAATCATTTCCGTCAGTGTACATATCCATAGGCTTGCACAAATAAATGCTGCATAGAGATAGATATTAATCAAATTCACCTGTGAAGAGAATACAGTGTGGAGAAACGTGGAACACAATAGTACCCTTAAGTACCATCTGTTACCCCACAAACGTAAACATCATCGAACGTGCGTAGATACAAGCCACAATTGGTTCAAATGGCTCTGAGCACTATGGGACTTAACATCTTAGGTCATCAGTCCCCTAGAACTTAGAACTACTTAAACCTAACTAACCTAAGGACATCACACGCATCCATGCCCGAGGCAGGATTCGAACCTGCGACCGTAGCAGTCCCGCGGTTCCGGACTGCAGCGCCTAGAACCGCAAGACCACCGCGACCGGCACAAGCCACAATTAATATCTCGTCCGTTCGTCGCTTTTTTTTTTTCTACTGGAAGTTCCAGATGGCTCTGCTTTCTAAAAACTTCCTGAAGTATTGTACCGACAATTTGTGATGTTTTCTCTTGTTGCAAGCCTGTATAAAAAAAACTACAAAACTACCAAAATGTGAGCGCAGAAATTATTAACAGTAACTATGTATATATTATCACTGAATTCTGACTTAAAACAAAAGACGCAAGCGAAAACAGGAGCATTCTTCTCATACTTACACGTGCTTAATACAATTTAGCCACAGTTCCCAAAGTAATACATAGAGTTCATGTGAAGAGTAAAAACAGTCTGCAGCTAGTAAGTCTTTCTCCTTACAATTACATTTGAAAATGTGTTTCATATTCATCACAGTTACGAGTTCTCCTGGAGGCATAGCGAAATTTAAACCTGCAGAGCAATGTACACTTTCCTGTATAATGTTGGACTATGTACTAACTCATTGTCGCTGACCGAACCGCTGAGATCCTTTCTTAAGTCGTCCATATAACCAAAAATCATCTGGTCAATGTATCCATAGGAGCATCAGAGTTATTTTGTCAACCTAAGTGAACATTCCTCATCAATGTCTCTCTAAATTGCTGAAACGGAAATTCTCGTGCGTAATAGAGCAAATTCCAGCGTTATTTGTTGTTTTATTGTTTAGTCTCCCAAAGGCTCGTGTAATGAAACATGTACGGCGGTATCAACGCAGAAAAGCAAGGTGAGCAATCGAATCAATCATGCGGACACGACAAGCACAGCGTAATGTCAATGGAGCTGCTGTTACCAAATTTGTTCGGGAAATGACTGATATAAACATGCTTTCGCTTTCACATGCACAGCATTGCTACAGGCACCGAACATCTGTCCTTCCAGAATACCGTTTTCATTTATTGGCCGTAAAACAAATGTTCACGTTTATTTTAACTTCCATTAACGTCGCAACACAGAACAGAGTGTCTGAGTTCTAGTGCGAAGAATTTTCTTAACAAAGGGAATATTTTTGCCTTAATTTAATTTTCTATGGAAGGTCTCATGAGGCAGGATTCTGAGGTATCGGCTCGCATATTCTTTACTCAAAAATGCCGTTGTCTTACTTAGAGATTCAGCTGTGAAGTCCAAACTTTGGTAAGAAACGTATGCCAAATCTACTGTATACGATTCATTACACTCTTACCGGATGCAGTCTTAGTATTTAGGGTAAAATCTGAATGCTAGAGTACCTTTGGTTCATTCAGGACAATTCGAGATATATCTTATTCAGATGTTATAGTATCTACAAGAGTTATAAAAATTATCATCATTTTAATTTCCACTTCAAATTTCCAATTAATTTGATGCTCGTCTTCGCTCTGGTTGTGCTGTCTTGCGTTTTCACGCCAATTTATACAGCGTGATTCAGTAATGATCTTACAAAATTTCATGGATAAGCGAAGACAAATGCATCAGATTGAGGTGAGGGAGCCTGGTCTGGAAATGATCGAGTCAAAAGTTACAAGCGAAAATCGTTCTGATAACTCTGACAATGGAATACGTGTCCATTATTGTTGTTACTAATACTGTTGGTAGAAACTTTCGGAAGTGGTAGTATGGAACAAATTAACAAACAATGTTCAGTAATCATGGGATCTTAAATGCGTGCCTTAAGACCCATGAGCCCTTTTTCATCTTAAGATGCTATGAAATACCTGTTTACCGAATAGAGCTCTTCAAGTACGCACTTTTGAATCCATAATTACTGTAGCTTTTTTCTTGTTTTGGTCCATAATACGTACTTCAAAAATCTGGAAACCAAAGTGGTTGAAGTTGAACAGATGTGTATCACAGTATCGAGATGCTCAAGCGTTCATACCTCTTAAAGTATGTATTTTACAGCCCATATTTACCAGGCACTTTTTTCTTATTTGGTCCATACTGTCACCTCTAAAATCTTAGCAACAACAGTACCGATACATGGTATTCCATTTCCAGTGGTATGAGAAAGATTTTCGCTTTTCCGGACCAGGGTCCCTTACCTAAAAATTTAAACATTTGCCCATCACCCCTCAAAGTTTGTAACATCATCACGGGAATCATACTACTTGTTTTAAACGCTTTAAACTAATTCTTTTGTTACAGAAACTCAAAAATATTATCGCTATTATATGCCCTTGATTCGTCCATGCTGTCTGTATTCATTAAGGTCGAAAACGAAACAATTTTTTCCATTTGCATTTTATGGTAGACATCTGCAGGCGTTTACTTTATCATTACAAATACCATTCAACTAGAAAGTATTACATTGTTGGTCAGTAAGTGTCATTATTGGCTAAAGGATTCTGTCGTAAATTGAAAGCTTTTATAAGTGAGGTAGTCAAGTCTGTAGACAACAGCTTATTTATGGTAGCAATAGTCCTGTAAACTAGGAATTCATACGATGGTCTTTAATATTGTCCTTTTCTTATGGATTTGCACAGAGTCGCTAATGCTGCTCTTAGAAATGGAGCCTCTACTGTAATGCGTATTTCCTGCTACAGAAAGCGTTCGGCTTAGGATGACGTTCGGCAACCCCGGTCAATATAACGATACCTGTCATTACACTTCGTACTAGAAGCACAGTATACTCCCAGAAAGCTCCAGAAGTAGAAAAGTAGAAAAGGTCCGACGGTGAAGCTTTAGAAACTGAAACATGTAGTTAAGTGTGAGGTGTATTTCCTCTGAATCACGAACTTCACTGATGTCCCAGTTGGTCTTATAAACTGAAAATAGAGGAAAATATTGCTTCAGAATTATTACTTAAATTGACTGTAGGTCTTACTGAGAGTTGGAGAGACTTAATTGTCTATTCTACAACAGTTAAAGATATGAAGTTGAAATTCAGGACAAAAGAGAAATGATAATGTAAATTTTTTATTTGGGTCATATAATAGCAAATACCTAATTTATTTGACTATACAGCGAACCCTGAAAAACAGTCGAGATAGGAGATACAAAACTTCAGCAAGAAAAGCCTATTTCTATTTACAAAACAAATATTTAAGACAACTTTCTTTGCTCACCTTCATATCTCCAAGCAAAACTCGGATGGTAAGAGAAGAATGTCGAATACAAGCAGCATAGAAACTCCTGCAAAAGCATTGGAAAGGTACCACGACACAAGGTAGGCTGCAAAATACAAACATTCGTAAACAACTAAACGTAGAAGTGGTAAAGTAGCCCTTAAGTAGACCCAAGGCAGCAGAATAACAGTCGGATCTTCGATAAATCAGAACAGGCGATTAACTTAGTGGATGGAGGTGGTGCTGATGGTGGTGGTCATGGTGGTGGTGGGAGTGATGATGATGACGACCACATTGACGATGATTCTGTGAACGATTCCTGGTCATCGTGTTTGGCAAACGTAGTGAAATTAAAAGTACCATTTCGGATAAAAAAGTTGTTTAACGTATGCGATGCAGCAGACACTAGAGGCTTAGATTCCAGTCGAGAAAGTAGTCTCTTATAACTGTGGCAAGTGACTTTGACTAAAAGAATACGCACTTTCTTCCAGACAAACGATAAATCTAACTGGTCATTAACTAAAAGCGCCGTTCCAGTTCAGTTTAAAATGTGCCCTCTCGATAAAGGAAGTCTACAGTGGGACTAGCCTCCAGGTAAACAGCATTAAAACGTGTGAATGATTCAAAATTTTCTCGTGCGTATATTTGTCGCATTAAGAAGGCAAATTCCAACAGCGATGGGCTTAGGGTATATCGAGCTTATGAGCATCATTTATATGTTTGGTAAGCAACTGTTGGTAATCTGAAATGCATAAGAAATGTCATTAATCATACCCACCGCTTATAAAAAAAAAAAAAAAAAGCATAGTTCTTTCTCAGCTCAGCGCGTTTCGGTTGCCTTTCGTCATTATTCAGTGACCCTCCACCGTGAGAGTTTAATAAAATTCTTAAACTGAAACAATGTAGGAATTAAGATAATCCGACTTAGATATTGACGAAGATGGTTCTTTCTCTATTAAGAGAATTATTAATGAAGAAGCACAAATATGACTCGAGTCGTTTGCTCATTGAACAGTCCTGCCCTAACCCAGTGAAGACAGCTCTCTGAAAATATAAATAATACATATCAAGCAAAAATGTTAATCGAAAGAAGCATTTCACCTACTGCTGAGAAATGAAATTCAGTTTGTCAGTTAAATTTCAGATTATTATATCGTAAGCAGTCAGTAAGCGAACTTACGTGTCTCTTGTACCACATTCAGACAGAGAAAGGAAGTACAGAACAGCCAAAAGAAATTTAAAACATCTGCTGGATACAGGCTTGTTTTATTAATAAAATACATTGGCATTCCGAGTCATTTCACAAGCACGTCGCGCATAAAAAAAATAAACAAAGAAATATATCTGTGGCAGATTTGATAGTTTCTGATTTAAAACTAAACGCTGTAAGTTGCCTGATACAAAGCATATCATCCTTTCCTGCGGAGCTGTGCTGTTGATACACTTTAACACTGCCTGCTTCAAAAGGAAGAAAGTCTACGGGATTGAGCAGGTATAAAGTATCCAGCTGAAGGTACTCAATGATATCATATTCCACTGAGCTATCAAACTGCATCGACATCGATTGTTACGTTTCAGTGAGCAGGTGTAATGGCTAAGTGTTCGTCAAACCAGTAACACGGGGGTGCAGTTCTGTGAACGTCTCCGCATTTTCGAAGACGAGAGTGTCGACAGAACACTCACCATTGAGATGCAGAAGAAAGGAATGAGAATGTTGAAATAAACAACCTGGTTGAAATTCGCGGTAACATGAATGAAATGTCCAGAGTCATATTTCGAGGGATAACCCCAAAACATAGCAGAGCTATCTTCAGCCTGAACTACATCTACAAAGAAATGAAATGTACGTTTGGCACATTTTGGCTAAAATTCCCCTTTCTGGGAGCTCAGCCGTCTGGTGCAAGCGTTTTTATTTGAAGCCAATTCAACGATATGAGTTTCAATGATGATGAAATCATGAAGAGGAGAGCACAACACCTATTCCCCCATCGGAGATAGTCTCCGACCCAGCAGAGGACCACACAGCTACGGAGGCAGACCATATCGTCTACAAACGGGAGGTTAAACTGTTCAATCGGCTATCGGTGCGCTTGAAGACTTCCAGCGTTGTAAAAGAGGCTGAACTGCCACTCGCTGGAGCACACTACACGTCTCCAGCCAGATGTTAACCAGTTTCTATGTTAGCTCAATTGAAGACGTGCCGCTGTATTGTTCGGCGTTAGCAATGGCCTTCCGCGAGATAACCGAAACCAAGCGTCCATAGCATGCAGCTCCCTTCACTGTGTTTGCTCGGTATTTGATCGAGATGAATTTGCATTCACTGACAGCAAACTTTTCTCTCGGGTTTGAAACCGGCTGAAGTTCACAAGCGGTGAACTACTTTTTATGGCCACTGTCTTTGCACCGCGTTGCATGTCTGCGATTGGTACGCGACGCTGGAGAGGCAGAGTTGCTACACCAGCAAGCTTCATTAACGGCTTGATCGTGGGCAGGTCCAAACACGATAGCTTATTTCAGCTACTCCGTGACGTTTCCCTGTCGTCCCATCTCACTACGCTCATTCCGTAAAACTGACCGGCACACACACACACACACACACACACACACACATATATATATATAATTTCGCTGTCACGACTTACTTCACAAATGATTACGCATTTCTTGATCATCAAAAATTTTTCCTTTATTTTTCTCTTGTCATGACGCTTTTCGTTATCACCCTGGTCAGATCTGAGATACAAAATCGCAACATTAGACAAAGTAGAGAAAACTTCGTTACAAAGACATACCTTACACTGATACGTGGTATCCTGCAGTTTTGCAAACATTCTTGAGCCACGTGGATCGCTTCGATGTCTCGATTGCCAATGTGTGCCCATCTTTCCCCGAGCGCTCCTCTGCAGCGCGACAGCGGTGCCTAGTGAGTTGGAAGGTGGGCTCCAAGCAGTAGGGCGCCGGAGAAGAACCGGAGCTTGAAGGAAGTGGCCACGGAGTACTGTGCTTTTAGTTGGAGACGGCGGGAGCTGGTTGGGGCAGGCGTTTTAGACGGCCAGCGGACGTGTATGCAAAGAACGCAGTGGTGGCTGAACCACGACCTCTGTTTCTATCTACCGGGCTATCTCTCAGGAAGTAAGTTTATAAGAGACAACCTGACCTGACCTGAAACTTGGATTTAGGACCATCGCCTGCCAGATGCGAGCGGCTAGGTTCTGCTGTTAAAAAAAAAAAAAAAAAAAAAAAAAATTGACACACTGTTTTACTTTGTGGACTGTTGGTGTCTTTTCGTGGAGGTGCTGTATGAAACTTTCTTCAGTGAATTAAAACTTTGATCTTTTTATGAATCTTTCAGTCGTTAAATTGTGTGCAGTTACCGAGTGTTGGCCTGCAAGGCGTTCTAGCGGAATAGGTCAAAGGATGTGCCTACTCTAAATCTGTCCGTAACCTGAAGTTGCTATTTCACTTGTATTATTTGGTATTGCGGTACAGGGTTATATTTAAGAGTCTTGAAATTTAGAAATCTTTCCTTGACAAATGTATAAGCAGCTCTCAGTAAGAATATTGATAAAGCTTCCCGGCCGCTTATTATATCGTGGTGTCTCGTTTGTCAATAAACTACGACTTGAGTACAAGCATGGTGTTAAGTTGTACTTCTAGGGATCTACCATTTATCCTTACCTAACAGCAATTAGTTGTAGCCCGAAGTATTCTATTGCTTGTTAGTAGTAAAAGTTCTCCGAAAATTCGCCCAAGTTGTAATCATAGTTTTGGTTCTAGCTGGCAAAATCTTAAGACCACTTATTTGTGTGCATCACTGTCTAGCTTCCTACGAAGTGAGCTCTCGAATTTTTTTGCAGTTAATTTTATTGTGTCTTCTGACAATGCTTAGAAGGCCTCTTCTGCAGCATTAGGCCTTGTCAGTTGAGCCTGGCCATTTTACAGTCACGCTCCTCTCTGGGCCTCCTTCTAACGATGTACTGCTTCGTGTGTTAATCGGCCTGCAAATGTCCAATCTAACTTTAGTTTTAGTTCTTTTATAGTTTTCGGCAGTGCCCTGTCTGGTACGGCCAACCCGGCGTTGTTCCCCGGGCAGTGGCGCCGGCGTCCTACTCGACCGCAACGTCACTGTGACTTCATACGGAGCCTTGACCAACTAAGCAGTCTGCTTAAATATTCTGTTACTGTTGTTGCTTATCCGATTTTGTTAACTTTAATCATGTGTATCTTTACTGATCCACTTCATTCAGTTGTTTTTTAAGGGTTAAGTCTTTCATTTGTTGATGGAGCTAGCAACTGATTCAAACCAAACTTTGAAAGATTCGGAATTTTGTTTGCTTTTACATTTGTTAAATTCATTAACTTAACAGCTGTAAATAATTTCGAATTTCATGTAGAAGCTTCTACCATTTATGAGAAATTATCCGAACAATTGTAGTAGATTTTATCGTAATAATTCATCTGTGTCATCTCACTGAATCACTAAGATGTAGTGGTTTAGTGGTTTAATGTCTTGTCCCATTGTGCTGCATGTTTTATTAAATGAAGTATTGTATTTGTTTGAAGTGTGAATGATGCTGTTGTTGTTAACACCTTGGGCCCGCCATTCCACTCCGTAGCCGAGTGTGCTGAATACTAATGTGGTTTCTACATCTACATCTACACTCCGCAAGTCACCTGACGGTCTGTGGCGGAGGGTACTTTGAGTACCTCTATCGGTTCTCCCTTCTATTCCAGTCTCATTTTTTTCGTGGAAAGAAAGATTGTCGGTATACCTCTGTGTGGGCTGTAATCTCTCTGATTTTATCCTCATGGTCTTTTCGCGAGATATACGTAGGAGGGAGCAATATACTGCTTGACTCCTCGGTTAAAACAACGGAGTACATTTTCAATTCCTTTTTAACATGATTGCCCACAATGGCTCATGACATACAGCATGTTACAAAGCTAACATCCTTGCCACTAGGCCGCATTAGAGACATTATTAAAATGCCTTTGACAACGGACTAAATGTGAAATGTCAACACCTAATTTACGGGGACATAATCTTAAAATAGCTTACAAGTGGTACATTAAATCTGAAAAAATAACGCACTGCGGCCGTCATCGGTGAAGGGTCACATGATCGCCTTGCAATTCTATACCACCTATAGCATTCCACTGTGCTGTTTCAAGGGGGTGACTAACATTTTGTCCGATGAGTTTCTATACCAATGCCAGATTTCATGCTTCGTACAAGGAATGCCTTTCTTATCCCTTCTTTTGGAATCTAGCCATTAACTACGAAGGCTATCATCTGCGTTTCTCGCCATTTCTCTGCGCTGGTGTGCACTTAGTTGTCTGTGCCAAAATGCTGTTCTCATAGCCAGCGGTTCATGTGAGGGAGCCAAGTCCGAGCTCTGTGGTGTGTCATCAAACACTTCCTACTGAAAACTCCACAGGGACGTCTTTGGTGCGGCTGCAGTGTACGGCCGAGCATTGGCACGAAGAACGACAGTGCCTAATGACGACACAACTCTTCGATCGTTCTAAATTTCCCTTCGTACACGATTTTCTCGAATAGCCTGATCCATTCGCTGAACAAGATCGTCGGTTGGCACTCGCTTTCTTCCCTGACCGCATGCATCAAAAACGTCTGTACGTCCTGCCGCATTTTCTGTCACTCATGACAGTTACGCCATGTATCATGAAGATATCGAGTAATAGCACTCGCTTCACACTTGACGAGAGACACTATTGTTCTGGGCAACTCCCTGTGTCCACAGTACTGAGGAGTATGGCGTGACGCGATCGATAGGCGTACTAGAGACTACGCAACATATCTGCGCAAAGCTTCATAAGATTTTTTATTACTTTGTTTTTTAATTTCGCTACAGATCGGACCTTGAAAACAGAAATATCCCTCTTACGTATGGGAAAGTTTTAAAGGGAGGTGGGAGATTAGCTTTCCTTCACCTCGTAATGACTGAACTCCAACGCAGTCTGTTAGAGAACTACGAGAATTGAGATCAAATACGTACAAGAAAAAGCGAAAAAGCTTAAGTCACAGGTGGAAGAAAAAGACTAGAACAACGCGGCTTACTTTATTTTGGTCAAGAATGATTTTCAGACGGCTTGTAGGCTGTACGGTGCAGAAGATTTCCATTTCACAGCTTGGATTTTATTTAGAGATGTGCGGAAAACACAGTGTGGAAAAATAAATGACAACAATAACTCTGTGATCTCTCTGATTTTCTCAGAGTGAATAATTAATGATCCTCTTTCATGTGTTCAGCTGAGTTGGTCACATTTCATACACAATATGATTCATGAAATGGAATCATTGAATCGGCATAACTCCTGAAAGAACGTCATTAAACTAAAACTACGTTTGGCCAAATACAAACCTGTGAGCACTTACTGAAGCAAAATGTCATGTCCGTCTTAATGTTGTTTATCAGCAGTTTCTATGCGACAAATTGATGGAAAATTTGGAAATTTGTGGTAACACCTTATGGGACCAAACTGCTGAGGTCATCGGTCCCTAAGCTAATGCAGTACTTAATCTAACTTAAACTAACTTACGCTAAGGACGACACACACACACACACACACACACACACACACACACACACACACACGAGGGAGGAATCGAAAGTCCGACAGGGGTGAGCCGACAAATTGATGGCTGTCTTACAGAACGATGTCCTTTTAGAAAGACAACGTATGTATTTCATACATGACGAGACACGGCACCACTTTCTACGCCTCGCACAACGGTGCCTAACCCATAGATTTCATGAACGACACATTAATCTAAAAGATCCAGTGTGTTGGTCTCCCATTTCGTCTTAACTCAGTCCTTTGGATTTAAGCAAATGGCAGCATTCAGACTTACCGTTATATGCCACACACAAACAAAGTTGTATATGTATGCAAGTTATGCTTACATATTGTGACTGAAACGTGTTGAAATGAAGACAAACTTACTAAAAACATTTTAAGAGCAATTTCTGCAATATAAAAATCACAAAACGCGAAAAATGATGCGTATTGTAATCAAGAATGCATCATCTGTACGTCATAGGTTTTGAATGCTTATTGTACTCAAAAATGCGTGTTATGATCCATCAGAATCAAGTCTTGCCTTGTGAAAATTTGTATTATAGAGGGCAAGGGCTTTTAACCAGAAACAATTAAACAGATACATAGAGATCTTTGGGTGCTGAAGGACCTAAACTCTTGAGCATCATATCACAATATTCATCCGGAGATATACAGACAAACAGACATTATGGTCCCGGCGGAGGTTCGAGTCCTCCCTCGGGCATGGGTGTGCGTGTTTGTCCTCAGGGTACTTTAGGATAAGTAGTGTGTAAGCTAAGGGACTGATGACTTTAGCAGTTAAGTCCCATAAGATTTCACACACACACACACACACACACACACACACACACACACACACACACACACACACACAGAGAGAGAGAGAGAGAGAGAGAGAGAGAGAGAGAGAGAGAGAGAGAGACAGACAGACAGACACTAGGTCATCTTGTTGCTTACTGCGCAACAACACACCCGAAACACATCAAAAGCTGCCGTACCTCGGTATGGACCTTGTATTGTAAGGCAACTGCTAAATATATTAATCCTTCCCAAATATAACCGATCGGAAACCCTTTTGTCCCAGTCCTAGCTCGCTGAGTTTTAAGAAGTAAGGACCATCCTCTTCAGCCACCGACATTTAAAACACTCCGCCCTGACCTTTGAGGCAGGGAACGACAAGTACGAGTATTGTCAATCTGTGACACTACTGAATCTCCCAGTGTTATTGCTTCATGCTACCTGACCAGAGATGGAGATACGAATGCACAGAGGAAAAATTATATTTGAATATCCGATGACACTACTGTGTTCTCATCACCTCTGTTGTTTAATGGCGTGCTTGTGGGTGTTCAGCCTATTTGTTTATTCCACTTCTCTGGATATTTCGATGACCGACCCTGTCGTCTTCTTCAGGTTTCTGCGGCTGGTTCAAATGGTTCAAATGGCTCTGAGCACTATGGGACTTAACATGTTAGGTCATCAGTCCCCTAGAACTTAGAACTACTTAAACCTAACTAACCTAAGGACATCACACACATCCATGCCCGAGGCAGGATTCGAACCTGCGACCGTAGCAGTCCCGCGGTTCCGGACTGTAGCGCCTAGAACCGCACGGCCTCCGCAGCCGGCTCTGCGGCTGGCTTATTATGCATACTCGCTCTAACAGGACTGAAGTATTGTTGGTGTCACGTCGCTGGCTATAGACGAATTCGTCTCTCTACTCCCGCAGTACCCTTCGATGCTCATTTGTTTTTATCAACAAGACTGTTATTCAGCGAACCCCTCATTCTCTCGCGTTTTCCTGCTCCGATGGAAGAGATGCCCCAACACTGCTTAAGGAGGAACGACAGGGAACGGTCGAAAACACTCGAAACTTTTTTATTACGGAATTCGAAAGTATATACACTGAAAAATTACTTCACAAAATATTATGCGCGAACTCTAAAAGGCAATGATTCTGTGAGCGTTTGAAGCCGAGAGTGCACGGCACGCCTCGACGTTACACAACAGGTTCCCGATTTGAGTAAACATGAGTTGCTGGAGCGTTGTTTCCATGGTTTTACTCAAAATGAACGAAAGTTTCAATAGTCTCATTTGGAGATACTCTCCAAAAATAACTTGCAGTTGAAGCTAAATTGTCAACATTGCTTCAAATTTGGCCGTATGTCTATTCAGTATAGGCCATACTGCATTAAAGCATGTGGCAAATACCCTTCAAACCAAAATTGGCTATGAAATGAGCCAATTCTGTGAAAACAAAGACGCAAGTGGCGATGCACTCAACAACGGAAAGGGCTTTGAGGACGAAAAGTAGCAGAAAGCGGCCGTCCACTAGCCGGGCGATAGTTATTACAGGCCCGGCGTCGATGATATCCCGTACGTTACAGGGTTTGTCCCTATCTTATATGATAAACACTTGTGAAGCTTTAAACGCGCTTTTCTCCAAACTATGTTTTTCGGCATGGTTGTCGTTGTCCATGCTACAATTTTCATCCGATTTTAATGATTTTTGGTCTCCCTGGAGGCAAACTGAATTCTCTTCCGATCATCGTAGCAGAATATTTAAGTTGTTTTTAGCATTTTCTCGGCCAAAAAAGATTGGTCTAAAATTGGTAATGTTTTCAAATATCTATAATGTTAATACAAATTCCTACGATGAACTAAAATTACGTTTGCAAGGATCAGGGTGATAGGTTAATTTCATGTATCAGACAACCACAACCGTTGTTACAGCGACAACCGTTGATCTACCTCCTTTTAGAGCTGCCTCGGGAAAAACCCAATTACACAGCAAATATATAATATTTTTCAATAAAAAAATGTATGCTTTATTCATAGCAGCAAACCCCATTTGTCTACTGTAATCCAGTACAGAGAAAAAAGAACCCTGAATTTGGGCAATATTGTCGGCCCTCACCCTGTCGTTCCCCGGGAAGTTGAAACGTCCGTCCCTATTTACTAGGTTTTCAATACATCTTTATTACCACAGACTATGTCATTACGCTGTCCCAGAATCTTAGTATCTATATCACGATACTGGCCTCGTTCTATTTCATTTCCTGACTATATTTTAGACAGGTGTGTCGCTTATGCTCCTTGAATCTCTTGCCAACGGTTTAATACCCTGCTAGGTGTGAGACATCTTATATGGGCATGGAATGAGGTTCACACCCGGATTTCTGAGATCTAGACCGTCTTTAACATTACAGAGACTTTATTTTTGTTGATACGAGTGAAATACATTTGATGCTATTTTCTATAGGAATTTACCGATTGTGGACCAGCATAATTCAGATAAGAAATTCTTGGCTTTAGTTTTTTTTTCTGTGTTAAGGGCGATGTTGATTTTGATTGCAATTCCTACTCGATTTATCGATCTGTGTATGGGTTATGTTATGTTATGTTAACCGGGGGCCTAGAAACGACGGAGAGGCTTTGTCCCCGCAGTGGTCCGCAACCCCACGACAACTACCGCAGTCCACTTAACACCTCCGCCACCCACATCGAACCCAGGGTTATTGTGCTGTTCGGCCCCCGGTGGACCCCCCCCCCCCCCCCAGTGAACCTCTCACACCAGACGAGTATAACCCCTATGCTTGTGTGATAGAGTAATGTTGGTGTACGCGTACTTGGAGAACTCGTTTGCGCAGCAATCGCCGACATTGTGTAGTTGAGGCAGAATAAGGGGAACCAGCCCGCATTTGCCGAGGCAGATGGAAAACCGCCTAAAAACCATCCACAGACTGGCCGGATCACCGGGGACCGGCGCTCCTTCCCGCCCGGTAAGCCTTGCGTTTGACCGCACGGCCAACCGGATGGTTGTGGGTGGGTACCTTAGGGACACAGTTCATAGATACTGTAATTCTTCAGTGAGGCTCTCCTTGTCTGACAGCGCTCGAGCTCTACAGACAACAGTCACCAGTATGAATTTCTGTCCTACGGATGGTGAAGGCTCAAGCGGTAGAGACAGAGGTCAGAGTGAGTGGGTATTTTCTGTGCATTGTGATCTAGGGATACGTCCGTTCCTCATTATCTGTCACGTCGAAGAGTCGAGGAAAGGTAGCTGGATGTCTCTTTCAACTCCCATTGCAAATTTTACATTTGTATGGACAGCTTAACTGTACCAATAACTCAAGAAATTTATTCCTTCCGTAGGGCCACATCACAAACTTATTGGTAGAGACACGTTGACTTGGCTGATCCTAGTGCGGATGAGCCTGCTGGATTGTATAGTCGTGGTCCATGGAACTATTTTGTTCCTAATGCTTCGTCCAGACCAGTGTTGGATGTCCTCAGAGATGCTCCTGGTTCCTTCGAGAACCTCTGGAGGTGTCGAACGCAGCTCTGGCTGAAATTCTAAGAACAAAACATTTTAATAATCCACGACCATACAACGGGCAGGATTCAAAGTAGAAAACCTTCATTTTAAGATTCCAGCTCGTTTGTGTCAAAGTGTTCTATGTATAGGTACCACACGCCCTGTGAGGAGAGTTTTAAAGATCATCAGCACGCATCCGACTAAAGCAATCAAGCATACCAGCTGTATAAGAGCATAGCTTCGATTATAATCACAAAATGAAATACGATGGAAGTAATATCGTCATACAAACGCCAAGTCTCTTGGACAAAGGAACTAAAGTAAGAGGTCAGAAATCTTAATAAACCAAGAGGGAGGTTTCAATTTAAGCAAGGCTTCCAATGTGGCATTCATTTGATTAAGGTCTCGCCGGCCATCTTTCCCATCAGAGCTGGTAAAGGCGACAGAATGAACGTTTCAGGAAATAACAGTGTGGGAGTCCGAAATACAAATGAGCAAGAAAAGAACATCTAAGTGCCTAGCCGTAGGCATGGCGATTATCACTGAAACAACCGATTTTCAGTTACACATATTCTTTTCGTCTCCAGTTTAACCTGACTGTTAAAATCGCTCAAAATAACCGATTTCTAAAATGACAAATATTTTGTTTTCTCTTCCATCAGTTCCAGTAATAAGCGGAGACTTGGAGCGTAGGTTGAAAAAATTATAATGAAGGAGAAAGACTAGGAGATCATGATCGATAAAGAGTTGAGGCTGTGGCAGAAATCTCTCTCATTGTCTCCAGCAAAGACCCCGAATGTGAAGGAGATGGGCGCGGTGACAGTGAGATCGAAAGTTCACAAGCTTAAGACTTCACCGCATTGTCCCTTTTGACTGCTATCAATTTTGCACCCTGAAGCAACCATAAAACTGTGATTTCAATTACTATTCCGTGTTTATAGTACGTCTATTAAATTACATCTGTCAAATTTATCTTCTTTTCCAAGTAACATGGTGAACGTTTCCTCCTGATATGATGTGACAAGTTTGTCGTGCCCACTTCCGTTTTTAATAATTCAAAGCTAATGAAACATATCATGTCACTGCTACCATACTTTAAAAAATACCACAAAACTAGGTACAGCGCCAATGCAACCCCATCGATACTCCATAAAATACACCAAACTAGGTATAGCGCCAATGCAACCCAATTGATATTCAAGCACGACAACGAGGAACTACCGTACAGACCAGGTGGGGCCAAGTCTTAAATGTTGCACGTGCAGATTTACCGTCCAGCAGATCTCACCACTGCCCGCATCTCGTGGTCGTGCGGTAGCGTTCTCGCTTCCCACGCCCGGGTTCCCGGGTTCGATTCCCGGCGGGGTCAGGGATTTTCTCTGCCTCGTGATGGCTGGGTGTTGTGTGCTGTCCTTAGGTTAGTTATGTTTAGGTAGTTCTAAGTTCTAGGGGACTTATGACCACAGCAGTTGAGTCCCATAGTGCTCAGAGCCATTAGATCTCACCACAAGGCAACAGGTATATTATTGTTCTACATTGTTGTACCGATTCTTACGTCATTTGTTTGCTCCTAGTTTCTAACTGAAGGCGTAGTTATTAAAATAGTTCTGATCGCTCTTCCTAGTTTTTATCATAAACCAATATTTAAGAGGAAAGGAAATTCCAGCAATACACATTACTTATTTAAAAAAATCTATTTACTTACTGCACTGCTAGTATGTTAAACTGATATTCCTAAAAATGAGAAAAACCTGTTAATAACCGAGACCAAAAAATACCGGTTACTCAGAACTAAAGTACCGGTGTCTGTCGAACTGGTCGGTTTTTCTTATCTCTACTTAGCGGGCGCCGGGAGACGAACTCGGTTACAAGCAGAGGCTCCATACCAAAACTGAATCACAAAGTGATATGGGTCCAGGCAGTGATTACGCATAGTAGCATAGCTCGCAGAACTTGAAGAAGATTACATTATCGGACATCGAAATATCCAATAAGATGTGACAAAAAACGCCTTACCATCCGAGAGCAAATTATTATTCAATCACGCTGTGGAAAACTGGAGAGATCACACTACATCCGCTGTTGCAAACAATTTACTGAACCACCTCCTCTCCTATGCTTCAGTGTTACATCAGTAATGACCAGAGATTAACCGGTCAATCGCCGTCAGTTTGCTACCCAGTATGCAAAAGCTTTCCAGGAAGCAGTGTTTTCCCTCTCGCCATTCTCAGCCCTTGCATACAAATAGAGCATTTCTCTGATTTACTGCGTTTGTACTGTCATAACAGTCTCCCGGCGGCCGTTCGGCAGTAATTACGACGTTAAACATTCGCTTCGGTTGCATGTTGAGGGACAGCTTTCACGGCTGCCCCGTTCCAGGTGTCCATTTCATCTGTGCGCCGTAAACGTCTGGCGAGTCAAAGCGTTTAATGGCAGCAATAACTCGTCCCAACCCTTAATAACGGCGAGCTTTACGACTCGCACCTGTAGCAGGCAGTTATTATTACCGCACCACAGCCCTCTGCGGGCGAACACGCACCTCTCTCACCCGACACTTTGCTCTTTCTTATCTTACTAACACTATCCTCCAGCATCGGTACTCCTTAGTCTTCTTCTTCAAATCTAGTGGTATACACAGTCATTAATGACGTGTTAAGGTGTCCTTATCAGAATGTTCAGTAACAGTGGCGCCTAACTATCGCATCGATGTCCACAATTTTCTCCCTGTACATATAATTTCCTGTACTACATTAGGCTACAGTTTTTAGCATTATCGGAGGAATGTTTAGTAGCACTCTCTGTTCGTACCACAAACATGATGATCTGACCTGTCCTTCCACGTCAAACCGTTACCTTCCTCTTATTTGTTCCTCAGAGACCATCGTCTTTGCCGAGACTCTGTTCTCCTAGGTTTTTTCACTTCTATGCCATCACGCTCACAGAGGTAACGAAAAGGAAGCCACACTGTACGCCAGTGTATAAAACGCATAGTTCGCGATTCGTTTCTTATAATTCGACCGATAGTGGTTCAAATGGCTCTAAGTACTATGGGACTTAACATCTGAGGTCATCAGTCCCCTAGACTTAGAACTTCTTAAACCTAACTAACCTAAGGACATCACACACATCCGTGCCCGAGGGAGGATTCGAACCTGCGACCGTAGCAGCCGTGTGGTTCCAGACTGAAGCGCCTAGAACCGCTCGGCCACAACGGCCGGCCGACCGTTAGTGCAAAAGCGACTTCTGCATCTACATTATACTCGGCAAGCTACCTTATGGGTGTGGCCGAAGGTACTATGTCACTATCACCCTTGCCCTGTTCATTCACAGTAATGTGCCCATGCGTCAAAAGCCTGAATAACTACCGTTTCCAGAGTGGACCGCAGCTTCACGTGCAGGAAGATAGTCAGTGACGTTCTGAAAGGTAACAATAGGGATGTGGAGTGAGCTAGGTTTCACTGTTGAGGATACATTACGCGTACAGCACGATCAAAGTAGTCCCTCAGATTCTCGGCTGCGTTTAAATTCGGGGAATCTGGTGGTCAGGGGAGTACAGTAAGTATCTTGGTGCTCTTCGAACCATCCACACACTCTGTGAGCTGTATGACACGTTGCACTGTCCTGCTGGCAAATGCCAGGGTGCCTAGGAAAAACACAGTGGATGTGTGGGTGGACATGGTCCACATGGATAGATGCATACTTGTGTTGATTCATTGTGCCTTCCATAAAGACGACATCAGGTAGGGAATGTCACGAAAACATTTAACAGACCATAACGATCCTTCCTCCGGACTGCGACCTCCCGATGATTGTTGCTGGGTGTTTACTTTCAGACGTTTCACACCGTACGAGCCGACGGCCATCTTTGGGATGGGGCGTAGATTAGATTAGATTTACTTTCATTCCAATTGATCCGTAGTGAGGAGGTCCTCCAGGTTGTAGAACATGTCAGAAAAACAATAATAAATCACAAATATTTACAACTGAAACAAATAAGCTAATGTACCTTCCACAGATCCCAAGTGGAATAATCGTCGTTTTTTTAATTAACACTATATGAAAGAATCATTTTACAAACAGTAATGCACTGAATTTAAAATAAAAAAAGTTTATTTTATTTATAAGATAATATACTAGATCTACTACAATACTTACTTACAATGAACAAATTACTGCACTGAAATGGTGCAGAAGTTATATTGTGTGTATATATACAAATCAGTTGGTTCAACTGAGAAATTTATCAATGGAGTAGGAGGAGTTGGCCGCCAATAAATCCTATAGGTTTCTCTTAAACTGAATTTCATTGGTTGTTTAGCTTTTTGTGTCTGCTGGCAAGTTATTGAAAATGTGTGTTCCTGAATAATGCACACCTTTTTGTACAAGAGCAAGTGACTTTAAATCCTTGTAAATATTATTCCTATTTCTAGTATTGATTCCATGAATTGAGCTGTTGGTTTGCAAAAGTGATATATTTTTAATGACAAATTTTATTAAGGAATAAATATATTGGGAAGCAGTAGTTAGTATCCCTAGCTCCCAAAACAGGCTTCTGCTGGATGTTCCTGGGTTCACAAAACGTATAACTCTTACTGCATGTTTTTGTGCCCAGAAAACTTTAGCTAGGCTTGATGAATTACCCCAAAAAATAATCCCATATAATATTGTGGAATGAAAGTAAGCATAGTATGCGAGCTTTTTTCATTTTTATGTCCCCTATGTCTGACACAATTCGCATTGCAAATTGAGATTCGTTAAGACACTTCAGCATTTCTGTGGTGTGCTCCCCCAAGCTGAATTTATTATCAAACCGTAATCCCAAGAATTTAACACTGTCCACTTCTTCTATCTGGGACACCCCTTACAAGTTCTGAACTGCATGTAGTGTGTTTCTTCAAAGTTTAGTGACAAATAATTGGCTAGGAACAAGTGATTAATTTCCACAAAAATGAATTCACTATTTATTGCAATGTTTGTATCATTGGCAAACAAAACGAAGTTAGCATCTGGTAATGATAATGATGAAAGGTTATTGACATACACAAGAAAAAGTAAGGAACCTAAAATGGAACCTTGTGGGACCCCAAATGTAATTAGTTCCCTGTTGGATGATGCCTGATAGCTTAATACATGTCCCTTTCCTAATAACACCCTTTGTTTCCTGCCATAGATTTGAACCATTTGGCAGCATTTCCTATTACACCATAATATTCCAATTGACTTAAAAGGGTATTGTGATTTACACAGTCAAATGACTTTGACAGATCACAAAATATACCAGCTGCATGCAATTTTTTGTCTAATGATTGAAGCACATTTTCACTGTAAGTGTAGATAGCCTTCTCAGTATGAAAACCCTTTAGAAATCCGAACTGAGACTTTGACAGTATGTTATTTTGGATGAGTATAAAAAATTTTGAGAATGCTAGCAAAAGTGAAATTGGACGGAAATTTGATGCTATTTCTCTATCTCCCTTCTTAAACAGTGGCTTAACTTCAGCATATTTCAACCATTCAGGAAATATTCCCCTGATAAACGACTGGTTACACAGATAGCTTAATATGTTACTTAACTCAGAATTAGATTCCGTAGTTAACTTTGTTGATATTGCATCATATCCACTAAAGGTTTTATGATGGACATTATTTCTTCTGGGGTAGTGAGGATCAAATTCAAATTATTGAAGATACTTGAAATGTCTGGTCTGAGGTATTCCATAGCAGCATCTTCAGACCCTGACAATCCCATCTTTTCAGTAACAATTATAAAATGTTGGGTAAAAAGATCTTCAACACTATACACATCTGTCATCAATGTATCATTTACTCTTAATGCTGTTTGTCCCTCATCTTGTCTGGTTCTCCCTGTCTCCTGCTTCACTATATCCCATACTGACTTTATTTTGTTATCTGATATGACTATCTTTTCCTAGTAATATATTTGCTTTGATGTTCGTATTACAGTCTTTAATATTTTGCAGCATTACTTGTGATGCACTATAGCATCAACACCAGAACTGTTTCGGATTGACAGATACAGTTATCTTTTTGTTTTACAAGATAACCCTATTCCTTGGGTAATCCATGGCTTCTTTGTAGGCTTTGCTCTAACCTTGGTTAGTTTTGGGAAAAAACAGTGCTCAAATAAGGTAAGCACTTTATTGGCAAAAGTGTTATATTTTTCATTCAAGCCATGAGCACTGTAAACATCACTCCAGTGAATGTCTCTGAAGATTGTCCTAAAATAATCAATTTT
Organism: Schistocerca piceifrons; assembly: GCF_021461385.2. NCBI lineage: Eukaryota > Metazoa > Arthropoda > Insecta > Orthoptera > Acrididae > Schistocerca > Schistocerca piceifrons. The sequence goes on from NC_060141.1 coordinate 493,464,023, forward strand.
TGGCTTATTGATTACCCTCTTGAGCTCAGATTTGACAGATTTTCTATCCTGTACAGTATTAACATTTAACAGAAGAAACGACATGTCATGATCTGAGAGGCCATTGATTATTGGTTTTGTAATATAATTTTGTTCATTGGACTTTTCTACAAAGATATTATCAGTGGCTGTTTGTGAGCAATTGGCTACCCTAGTGGGGAACTTTACAGTGGGAATTAAGTTGAATGATAGTGTTACTAACTCAAATAAGTTCTTATTGGCAGAGTCATTAAGGAAATCTACATTGAAATCACATGGGCCAGTACAACTTCAAGGTGGTTTATGAACAGATTAAAGTTACCAGCAGATGCTCGATATACACTTAATATTATGTAGGATTTTTTGTGAAATTCTACTTGTGTTACACTAGCTTCCATATGCTGCTCTAGGCAAAATTTGTGAATGTCTAGGTTCTTAAATTTATGACAGTTCCTGATGAATGTGGCAACTCTTCCTTTCTCTACGTCTGCTCTACAAAAGTGAGATTCTAACCTAAACCTTATAGCACTTATAAGTTCTATACCAGTGGTCACATGATGTTCAGAGAGGCAGATTATGTCAGCTGGTTTGAAGACTCGAATTCATCTGTGCAGGTAAGTAATTCAGTCCTTGAATATTTTGATGCAATAAAGATAGCTGACATTTCACATTCACTGAGTTAAAAGAACGTAAATCATTTGAAAAGATCACCTGTCACCCTCAGTGGACATCCGGTAGCAGTATTGACATGTAATTTCCAGTTTTCCAAGCCAGTGAACAGCAGTCAGCATGGGTGCATGAAGCAGGCGCCTGTTGTGGGTGCCCACACACAGCGAGGTTCGTTGGACTGTCATCAAGGGACTCTGTTAGTAGCCCCTTATTTCATCAGGGCAGTTGATGTATACTTGCAAGTACATTCGTCTGTCGGTCATCATCTGACATCTATAGCCCATGGCTCGCTACATTTACTGCAGCTCCGGTTTGTTTGTTTGTGTGTGTGTGTGTGTGTGTTTAACAGTATGGCCGTCCAACAGCTAGAGATCAGAACACTACGCAGGTTTTGGGTAGCACCATTTTGCTGTGCCACTACTTCTATACTTTTACTAGGGCTTCATGCGAACAGTTTACAAACCTAGGGTTCCTGGAATTTCTTCTACCCTAGGGCCGAAAGCCAATTTATCATGTCCTTTTGGATGTCAGATAAATCGTTCCGTTTCCAATATGACAGTGACTGTACTTCATACGGTATCTGCTCGAGATGATTTGTACATCCCTCCCCCACTGCTAGTACTGCCACATGGCATCTGTGAGTGGTTAGCGCAGGGTGACGTCGAACATAGCCGGTGGTAGCATCAATGTGACTCGACCATGCGGAAGCGGATGGCTCCTCAAGAAGAGCGTTTGCGGTTGAGACTCCATGTGAGCTTCCATTTCAATCTCTCTACTTTTACCTTCATGATTTTTTCCCGAAATATACGCATGGGGAGCAATACGTAGGTTTATTCTTCTATGAATGTAAGATCACGGGATTTTAACGGTAAACCACACTGTGATGCACAGTATCTTTCCTTTGTCGTCTACCACCAGAGTCTGACTACACCATGTGATCAAAATTATCCAGACACTTGGCTGAAAATGATTTACAAGTTCGTGGCGTCCTCCATCGGTAATGCTTGAACTCAATATGGTATTGGCGCACCCATAGCCTTGATGACAGCTTACACTCTCGTAGGCATACGTTCAAACAGGTGCTGGAAGGTTTCTTGAACAATGGCAGCCCATTCTTCACCGAGTGCTGCACTGAGGAGAGGTATCGATGTCGGTCGGTGAGGCCTGGCACGAAGTCGGCGTTTCAAAACATCCCAAAGGTCTTCTGTAGGATTCTGGTCAGAATTCCGTGCAGTCCAGTCCATTACAGGGATGTTATTGTTTTGTAACCACTCCGCCACAGGGTGTGCATTATGAACAGGTGCTCGGTCATGTTGAAAGATGGAATCGTCATCCCCAAATTGCTCTGCAACAGTGGGAAGCAAGAAGGTGCTTAAAACATCAATGAAGGCTTGTGCTGTGATAGTGCCACGCAAAACAACAAGGGGTTCAAGCCCCCCTCCATGAAAAACATGATTACACCGTAACACCACAGCCTCCGAATTTTACTGTTGGCATTACACACATTGGCAAATGACGTCGACCTGGCATTCGCCATATCCATAACCTGCCATCGGATTGCCACGTTGTGTACCTTGATTTGTCACTCCACACTACGTTTTTCAACTGTTCAATCGTCCAATGTTTACGCTCCTTACACCAAGCGAGGCGTCGTTTGGCATTTACCGGCGTGATGTGTGGCTTATGAGCAGCCGCTCGACCATGAAATCCAAGTTTTCTCACCTCCCGCCTACCTGTCATAGTATTTGCTGTGGATCCGGATGCAGTTTGAAATTCCCGTGTAATAGTCTGGATACATGTCTGCCTAATACATATTGTGACCCTCTTCAACTGCCGGCGGTCTCTGTCAGTTAACAAAATGACACAAATGACACCCAATCACCTGACCACGTTCGAAGTCTGTGAGTTCCGCGGAGTGCCCCATTCTGCTCTCTTACGATGTCTAATGACTACTAAGATCGCTGATATGGAGTACCTGGCAGTAGGTGGCAGCACAATTCACCTAATATGAAAAACGTATGTTTTTGGTAGTTCCGGATACTTTTTATCATATAGTGTAGCATTTGCGTAACCCCTTTGCTCTTACCAAAGTAATCTACGACGAAACTGGGATTGTATGTTCTCTGTCAAACTTATCAGGAAGGTGTCCCAGACTGACGAGCAACAATGAAGTACTTGTGGAAGGAGGGTTTTTTGAGCTACTACCTCCATGGGGGACTACACTTGCTGGGGATTTTCCATTGAACTTCACTCTTGCACGTGTCCTTGGAGAACAATCCTAAGCATAACGTGCTACTATATTCATATTAAAGAGAAGATTTGCAACCATACAGATGTGCGTGTGTATTTCCCGCTCTGGACGGATACACACCAATAATCCTACACCACTCTACTAGCGACCACAAGGAATCCCTACCCGTGGTACTGAAAGACTATATTTCAAGATACGAGGTCCATTGCATTATTGCTTCCAAAAATCCAGTCAACTGCAGCCCGTGCAGGGTCGGCTACAGCCAGTGATCAGAGTTCTTCAGATCTGCACTTCATCAAGGAAATAACGAAAATGTGTAATTAAGTTTCAGTTTTTACATGGCCACAAGCCCTCACTGAGCGTGAGCTCCAGTTTGACAATGCCATTAAAACAAGTTCACAGAACCATGACACTTTGCCTCACCAATCCACGTCTGATTATGAATTGGGATTCAGGCTCACAATATAAATTTAATCTGTATTCTTCCGCAGGTAATTATGAAGAAAAATGGGTCACCAATCGCCATGGTCAAGTACGACTCATGAGCTTATGAAATCACAAAACGACTTCAATTGCTGCCTAAGTAGCGGAATTCCTGAGCTTTATCTGCTTCGTGACCAGCAACCTGATGTGATGTTTCCCGCTGTTCTCATTTCTGCTGCTTCTCATTACTTTCGTCTTTCTTGGATTTACTCCCAGTCCATATTCTCTACTCACCAGACTGTTGATTCCATTTAGCAAATCCTGTAATTATTCTTCACTTTCACTCAGAATAGCAAAGTCATCTTCGAATCCTATCCTTGAAATCCTTTCACCTTGAATGTTAATCTCACTCTTGAACCCTCCTTTTATTTCCATCATTGCTTCTTCGTTGTACAGACTGAACAGCAGAGACGAAAGAGTACATCCCACTTGTACACACTTTGTTACTCGAGCACTTCATTCTTGGTCGTCCACTCTTAGTATTCCCTTTTGGCACTTGTACATATCGTATGTTACTCGTCTCTCCCTATAGCGTATCCTATCTTTCTCAGAATTTCGAATATCTTCCACCGTTTTATATCGCTGAACGCTTTTTCCAGGTCGACAAATTTTATGAACGTATCTTGATTTTTCTTTAGTGTTGCTTCCATCATCAACCGCAACGTCAGAATTGCTTCTCTGGTGGCTGTACCTTTCCTAAAGCGAAACTGATAGTCACCTAATACATTTTCAGTTTTGTTTGCCGTTCTTCTGTACATTATTCTTGTCAGCAACATGGATGTGTGAGCTATTTAGCTGAGTGTGCGATAATTCTCGTACTTACTAGCCAATGCAGTCTTCAAAATTGTGTGGATCTTATTTTCCCGAAAGTCTGATAATATGTTCCCATACATTCTAGGCACCAACGTAAATGGTCGTTTTGTTGCCACTTCCCCCAACGGTTTTAGAAATTCTGATGGAATTATATCTATCCGCTCTGCCTTATTTATTCTTAAGTCCTTCAAAGCTCTTTTAAATTCTAATACTGGATCCCATATTCGTTCCTATCGACACCTGTTTCTTCTTCTAATACGTCAGACAAATCATAGAGGCCTTTAACGTACTCTTTCCACCTATCCGCTCTCTCCTCTGCATTTAACAGTGAAATTTCTGTTGCACTCTTAATGTTACCACCCTTTCTTTTAATTTGTCTGAAGGTTGTTTTGAATTTCTTATATGCGCGTCAGTCCTTCCGACAAACATTTCTTTTTCGATTTCTTCACGTTTTTCATGCAGCCATTTCGTCTAAGCTTCCCTGTAGTTCCTACTTATTTCATCTCTCAGCAACTTGTATTTCGGTATTCCTGAATTTCCCTTAACATTTTTGTACTTCCTTCATTCATCGATCAGCTAAAGTATTTCTTCTGTTACCCATGGTTTCTTTACAATTACCGCCGGCGTGTGTGGCCGAGCGCTTGTAGGCGCTTCAGTCTGGAACCGCGCGACCACTATGGTCGTAGGTTCGAATCCTGCCTCGGGCACGGATGTGTGTGGTGTCCTTAGGTTACTTAGGTTTAAGTAGTTCTAGGTTCTAGGGGACTGATGACCTCAGAAGTTTAGTCCCATAGTGCTCAGAGCCATTTGAACCATTTTTTTACAATTACCTTCTTTATATCTATGTTTTTTGTTTCCAGTTTCTGTGATTGCCCTTTTTAGAGTGACCATTCCTCTTTAACTGCACTGCCTACTGAATTGTTCCTTATTGCTGTATCTATAGCCTTAGAAAACTTCAAGCGTATCTCTTCATTCCGTAGTGCTTCTGTATCACACTTATTTACGTATTGATTATTCTTGACTAATCTCTCGAACTTCAGCCTTTCCTATTGTAACTTTCTTTTTAAAAAATATGTATTTGTTTGCCAATGAATATGAAATGCGTAATGTTTCTGATATGCAGATTTACTATGTCATGTGTTGTTGAGCAAATGGTGTGCTTAATTAGTTTTACTGTAATCAAAAAGAATTAAACAACTTAATCTGGGAAACCAGTATGCAATTGCCATAATGAAATCAATCCATCCGAAGTTTACCCAGTCTCGGGAGCACCGAGTTCTATGGTGTTATACAATAAACTGATAAAATTCCCTGTTCAAATAAACAGTGAAATAAATTTTCCTTACCTCTAGAGTCGCAACATATGTAATCTTTGTATTCTGTTCTCTCCACAGTAGGCACTGAAAATATTCAGACTTGGTACAGCAAAGTGCAATGCCGGCAGTAAAATAGATTCATACAAATAATATCATTAGATAGGATGATAAATGAATAATGTTGCAAATGTTCAGTGAAAATACTGGATACTGACTCAGCACTGTGCAATACTGTCTACATTAAAACTGTTGCATACATTGACACTTTTCTGTTTCTGGTGCATTAATATTATTTTGATTCCGACTGAAAAAGGATTCCTCTTAGAAAAACTTTCATTTTATTTACATAAACACGAAATTGAAGAGAATGAGGTACTGATAAGGGGATATCCTAAGACCGAATGCTTCAGTTTGAAAATTGAATTCAAAATAAACAGAGCGAGGGAAAAGGGACTGTCTATATGCTTCCGTGTGGGCCCTAACTTCGCGTATAATACCTTCGTCGTCCTTACGCGAAACGTATGTTGGCAGCACTAGAACCGTTCTGCAGTCAGCAACAAATACCTGTTCTCTAAATTTTCTCAATAGCGTTCCTCGAAAAGAACGTCACCTTCCCTTCAAGGATTCTCGTCTGAGTTCCCTAAGCATCTCCGTGATCCGCATTGTATTGCATTGTATTGTACGTTAACCGAGGGCCTAGAAACGACGTAGAGGCTCCGTCCCCGCAGCAGCCGCAGTGGTCCACAACCCAACAACGACTACCGCAGTCCACTTGTCCTCTCCGTCGCCCCACACCGAACCACTCTTTCAGGGTTATTGTGCGGTTCGACCTCCGGTGGACCCTGCAGTGAACGTCTCACACAAGACGAGTATAACCCCTATGTTTGCGTGGTATACGCGTACATAGAGAACTTGTTTGCGCAGCAATCGCCGACATAGTGTAGCTGAGTCCGTGTTCCGTTCGTTTTGTTCGAACCTACCAGTAACAAATCTAGCAGCCGCCCGTAAAATGCTGCAATGTCTTCCTTAAATTCGACCTGGCACGGATCCAAAAAACTAGAACAGTACTCAAGAATAGGTCGCACCACATTTCATATCTGCGGCATCTTTTACAGTGAAGCAAACCTTCCCAAAATTCTGCCAATAAACCGAAATCGACCATTGGCTGTCCCTAAACAGTCCTCACATCATCGTTCCATTTGCTATTTCCTTGCAACACTACGCCCAGATATTTGAGCGATGTGACTGTGTCAAGCAAGTCGCTACTAATACTACACCGAACATACGAGCTTGTTTTTCCTACTCTTCTGCATTAACTTACATTCTCCTAAACTTAAAGTCAGGTGTCATTCATTGCACCGAGTAGATATTTTGTCTAAGTCATCTTGTCTCCACCTACAGTCACTCATCTTCGACATCTTCTCGTGCAATACAGCATCATTAGGAAACAACCTCAGATCATTGCCCGCCCTGTCTGTCAGATCATTTATGTATGGAGAAAATAATAACGGTTCTCAAATGATTCAAATGGCTCTAAGCACTATGGGACTTGACATCTGAGTTCATCAGTCCCCTAGACTTAGAACTACTTAAATCTAACTAACCTAAGGACAACACACACATCCATGCCGGAGGCAGGATTCGAACCTGCGACCGTAGCAGCAGCGCGGTTCCAGACTGCAGCGCCTAGAACCACTTGGCCACTCCGGCCTGCTATACGGAAGTCATCTGCGCCTTTTCCATTCGCTTGGGACTTTGCGATGGGTGAGAGATTCGCGATAAATTGAATCTAGGTAATGGGCCAATGCCGTAGAGTAGTCTTTGTAAAACCGAATTGCGATTCCGTTCAGAAATGTCGACTTTTTTTGTTTTCAACTCTTCAGTTGTTTCTCAATGGCAGCGAAGCAGATTATTATCTGCTCCTTACGGAATCTACTCGACGGTCAAACGACGGTATTGACGTCATTATTGTTACGAACGATGTTACACAGTATTAGTGTGTCGCCTGCTGGGGTGATGAGTTTTGGTCCGATGATCCCGATTTGGAGGCAGCGGGGAGGAGAAGGTAGTGTCACGATAAAACATTTCGAAATATTGCTCCTTTGAGTTACCGCTGCAGCAGATCAAAACGTATGGAACGCTCCCGTGTGTTCAGATCCGTAGCCACCCCATCCTCGAGCGAACGTCTCCTCAGAGAAAAGAAACTTTGGTATTCCATTCGTCGTGCCGCCAGCAGGCTTATCTCGCGACGTGGGATGCTGGGCCGAATGCGAAGCCGACGCTGCCGACTCGGAGCCTGATTTGCCATTCCGCGTCTTCCCATCCGGCGTCTCCTAGTCTAGGAGGCGGAGGATCCGGCGCGTGAAAAATGTCTCGCAAGGGGCCGGGTCGCAATGCAACGGGGAAGAGTCAGCGGCTGTCTAGCTGGTGAAGGGCTCACGGGGTGCAGTAACATTATATCAGCATCATAGAGGCACGAACGAGGAGTACCTCCAACAGAAATGAACGGCGGACCAAAGTCCTTTCACTGAATTTGGAAGAAATTTATCTACAGAAGAGTGTGTAGGACAAACACTGAAGAGCTAAAACATTATTACTACTGGCCAATACTAGACTGAATGCCATCTGGAGGCTTTGGAGGAGCGTGGCGTGGTGAGGGAAACTTTAAAAGCGCAGCGGCTTGGACGAGGGACGTGGCCCAGAGCCTAGGAACAAAATCTTGACTGGCGAAGATGGTCGACTGTAAGCGCTCGACTGTCGTGAGCATCTATAGAAGGAACAGGGGTATCCAAAACTTGAGGGCGAAAGAAACTTTCGCATGATGCATCACTGCCAAGTAACATATACAATGAAATTTAGATGTTGTTGTTGTGGTCTTCAGTCCTGAGACTTGTTTGATGCAGCTCTCCATGCTACTCTATCCTGTGCAAGCTTCTTCATCTCCCAGTACTTACTGCAACCTACATCCTTCTGAATCTGCTTAGTGTATTCATCTCTTGGTCTCCCTCTAAGATTTTTACCCTCCACGCTGCCCTCCAATACTAAACTGGTAATCCATTGATGCCTCAGAACATGTCCTACCAACCGATCCCTTCTTCTAGTCAAGTTGTGCCACAAACTCCTCTTCTCCCCAATCCTATTCAGTACTTCCTCATTAGTTATGTGATCTACCCATCTAATCTTCAGCATTCTTCTGTAGCACAACATTTCGAAAGCTTCTATTCTCTTCTTGTCCAAACTATTTATCGTCCATGTTTCACTTCCATACATGGCTACACTCCATACAAATACTTTCAGAAACGACTTCCTGACACTTAAACCTATACTCGATGTTAACAAATTTCTCTTCTTCAGAAATGCTTTCTTTGCCATTGCCAGTCTACATTTTATATCCTCTCTACTTCGACCATCATCAGTTATTTTGCTCCCCAAATAGCAAAACTCCTTTACTACTTTAAGTGTCTCATTTCCTAATCTAATTCCCTCAGCATCACCCGACTTAATTAGACTACATTCCATTATCCTTGTTTTGCTTTTGTTGATGTTCATCTTATATCCTCCTTTCAAGACACTATCCATTCCGTTCAACTGCTCTTCCAAGTCCTTTGCTGTCTCTCACAGAATTACAATGGCATCGGCGAACCTTAAAGTTTTCACTTCTTTTCTATGGATTTTAATACCTACTCTGAATTTTTGTTTTGTTTCCTTTACTGCTTGCTCAATACGCCGATTGAACAACATCGGGGAGAGGCTTCAACCCTGTCTCACTCTCTTCCCAACCACTGCTTCTCTTTGGTGTCCCTAGACTCTTATAACTGCCATCTGGTTTCTGTACAAATTGTAAATAGCTTTCCGCTCCCTCTGTTTTACCCCTGCCACCTTCAGAATTTGAAAGAGAGTATTCCAGTCAACATTGTCAAAAGCTTTCTCTAAGTTTACAAATGCTAGGAACGTAGGTTTGCCTTTCCTTAATTTAGATAATACATAGAAAAACTGCTACAGCTATTTATTTGTTTATTTATTATTTTCTTTTAGTCCATTATCGATATAAAAGAGCAGACCGTATGTTGAACACGAATTGGCATGAATAAACCACATACAATTTTAATATAATTTCAGATGTGTCACTAATAACTAAGCATTATGCTGTTTATGGGGAAAACTCCACATGTCATAACTACAGTACAATAAAAAATTATAATAACTAAAAAATGACTGCTTACTACCATTTGGCCATCTGGCACACGGATAGTTTTTCATCTGGAATACTGAAGGCACACAGTACTGGTCTGTTACACTATGCGGCATTGGTAGATCACAAATTTTGTAATTTGTAATTCTGGACTACGCTGCTACAACACAATACTACACAGCACTATACTACTTTGCTTGTGTCCTTGGTATTAGAACCAAGGTGGATCTCTCATTTGTCTGGATGGTTAGCTCCCAGCGCGCTGAGGTGCAGCTAAGTATTTACAGGGGCTGTGCAGCTGTGCCACCCAAGGTGTAGAGATGGGTATCAGGGTCTCAGGAAGTCCTTCCAAGTTCTCCCCGAGGCTCGTCTCCGCACTGCTTCCAGAAGGTTGTTGTAGGTGGGTGTTCTGCCGTGAGGTGTCTCGTTATCATGATGTAAGGCCTCTTCTTGGTTTTTGCTCAGCCATGTAGGCTTGCAGTTCATAAGCTGGTATTTTAGCTGTAATCGAGTTCAGCTTGTACGACATTTCCTCATTCCGTATTATATTATAAACTGTTGCACTCCAAAATACGTTACTGTCCTGGTCTGTAACATCTTGTCTAACGGCACGCACTCATACGACGTGATCCGAAAGACTGACTGCTCCACATTCACAAGTGTTTTTGGTGTGCTGTCGTATTTTTAGTAAGTAGCTGGGATGCAAACTACGTCCCGACAGGTAGTGTATAACTCCCTTGTCAGAAAGAAGTAGGTCTTTGTTGTTCTTTCTTTTCTGCTAGGAAGAAACTGAAAGGCTCTCCTCCCTATTTCTGCCCTGTCCCAGATTTCTTGCCATTCTCTACCAGTGCATGCTTTTATTTCCTTATTCGATACGGCTCTTGTGCCCAGAATTTCCTTTGTCTTATCATATTCTCGGCTTTTTAGCCAGTTTTGTGCACCTCTCTTTCTTACTCCTAGGTCTAGAGGTAGCAGGCCTAATATCACCAGCAGCGCCTCAGTTGGTGTTGTTCTACACGCCCCTGTAGGGCGCAGGAGTTCATACCTCTGTGCTCGCGGTAGAACCTGTGTTGTCCTTACATTTCCGGCTCTGTGAGCTCAAACGCTACACCCGTAGCCCACAATAGCGAGCAAGACTGAATTGCGGTACGTTCTTATTGCACTCAGTGGCAACTGAAAACTTCTTTGGTCTCTTGTTCGTATTTTACTTAGGATTTTAATCCCTCACTTTCAGCAGATTTCTACATGTATATAAAAGTTTTACTTTTCCTCGATGTTAATTACAAGGTACCAATGTACTTCTTTAGTTTTCAAAGGTTGGTCATTTATACTGATTGTGGCATTTCTCCTTCTTCATAATGTTCCTTTTAGTAACATGTGGAACATTTTGTGCGCTGCCACCGTTAGTTTGTTTTCTGCATATCACTTGCTTAGTCTCTGAAGAACTATCCTGTTGTTTTCCTCTAATTTAGCCCTTGTGTTAGCAGATCCCATAATTATCAGATCGTCTGCGTAGACGAAGTAACCTATAGTTTTTGTTATACTCTGAAGCTGGTTCAGTAATGGCTTTATACCAACACCCCAGAACTCTGGTCCATAAACAGAGCCCAGCCGGCAACCTGTGATGATATCTTTCATAATTTTCTTTGCAGGACACTCTAATCGTAACTGCCTGTTTGTGCAATAATCTCGTGTTGCAGAGACACCTGGAACAGTCCTTTCGTTTCAGTCTTTTCAGTAGCCAAGCCACCACAAATTATCAAACGCCCCAGCAATATTTATCAAAGCCTATAGTATACTTCACTGAGGTCTTCACAATATTCATTGCGTGATTTATCGAATTCTCGGTGGATTTCCCTTTCCTGAAACCGTACTGCAGGGGTTTGCACCTACTGTCTGTGGTCACTCAGGCGGCGAAACGCAGTCTTTTTCTAAACTTTGGCCAGAGTATTTACCAAGCAAATCGGCCTGTAAGATTTCGGTCCCTAGGGTCATTCTCTTCCTCTTTTTTTTAGTACAGTGATATGCAACATTTGCCAGATTATGGGCACCCGACCCTGCAAAAGGCAATCGTCTAATAGCGTTGGTATATATGGCACAATTTGATCCACTATTTGATGCAACACCTCTGCCAGTATTATGTTACGTCCTGGTGCTTTCTTTGGCTTTAACTTCATTATTGCCAGTATCACTTACTCCTGCGCAAATCGACTCACAACATTGTTCTTCACATACTGCTCTAATAATTCCGAGTGATGCTGTCATCGTTGAATCTCCCCCACATGGTGCCATAGATGTTGTGGTTCACCAGGTCACTACAACGATCGTTTTCGCGGAGGAAAACGCGATCCCTCGTTCTTTAGGGTGCCCCGGCGTAGGTCAGTACTTTCGTGGTGGCCGGAAGTCGCTGGGGAAATTCAAGAGCGTCGGCGAGCTCTACAGTGACATAAGCGGTACTCTTCCCTAGAGGATCTAATAGCCTTTAAACGGCGCCGTACCCGCGTTCGCCAGTTTATAAAAAGACAGAAACAGGAGTGTTAAGAGAGTTATGTCTCGACCATTGGGTGCCACACGTCACCTTTCCCCGTCTGGATGAAGATCAGACGTGTTTTTGGCTACCAGACTCCACCAGGTGTCCCTGGTGTTACCATCGATGGCGTGTTACCTACCAACGCAAACGCGATTACCAAGCACTTCTCTGAGCACTATGCCGAGCCTCTGCGTTGGAGAATTGCCCCGCAGCCTTTCGCACTCTCAAACGGCGGCTGGAAGGGAAAGTCCTGTCGTTCACTACACGCCACAGTGAACCCTATAACACCCCATTTACGCAGTGGGAGCTCCTCAGTGCCCTTGCGCATTGCCCCACACAGCTCCTGGGCCGCATCGGATCCACAGTCAGATGATTAAACATCTCTCGTCTGACTACAAGCGACATCTCTTCGTCATCTTCAACCGGATTTGGTGCGATGGCGTCTTTCCATCGCAGTGGTAGGAGAGCACCATCATTCCATTGCTCAAATACGGCAAAAACCCACTTGATGTGGATAGCTATCGGCCCATCAGCCTCACCAACGTTCTTTGTAAGCTGCTAGAACGTATGGTGCGTTGGCGGTTGGGCTGCATCCTGGGGTCACGTGGCCTACTGGCTCCATGCCAGGGCGGTTCCAGCCAGGGTCGCTCTACCACTGACAATCTTGTATCCCTCGAGTCTGTCGCCCGAACAGCCTTTTCCAGACGCCACCACCTTTCCGCCGTCTTTTTGACTAACGTAAGGCGTACGACAAGACCTGGCGACATCATATCCTGGCCACATTGTATGAGTGGGGTCGCTGGGGCCCACTCCCGATTTTTATCCTAAATTTCCTGTCCCTCCGTACTTTCGGTGTCCAGGTTAGTGCCTCCCATAGTTTCCCCCACATCCAGGAGAATGGAGTCCCGCAGGGCCCTGTATTGAGTGTATCTCTATTTTTAGTGGTCATTAACGGCCTAGTGGCAGCTGTAAGGCCGTCCGTATCACCTTCTCTGTATGCAGACGACTGCTGCTCCAGTACTGGTGTTACTGAGCGGCGCCTACAGGGAGCCATTCATAAGGCGCAGTTATGGGCTCTAGCCCAGGGCTTCCAGTTTTCAGCCACAAAGTCATGTGTTATGCACTTCTGTCGAAGTCGTACCGCTCATCCGGAACCCGCACTTTACCTTAATGACTATCCACTCACTGTAGTGGAGACATATCGATTCTTAGGACTGGTTTCCGACGCTTGATTGACTTAGATTCCTCACCTTCGTCAACTGAAGCGGAAGTGCTGGCAACACCTCAATGCCTTTCCGCTCCCTGAGCAACATCAACTGCGGTGCGGATCGCTCTACGCTGCTGCAGCCCTACAGAGACCTTGTTCAATCCCTCCTTGACTATGGGAGTCATATTTATGATTCTGCAGCGCCCTGCGCATTGCGTTTACTCGACCCGGTGCACCACTGTGGCGTGCGCCTAGCGACGGGTGATTTTAGGACGAGTCCGGTGACCAGCGTCCTGGTGGAGGCTGGAGTCCCTCCATTGAAGGTTAGGCGTGCACAACTTCTCACCAGTTACGTTGCACACGTTGGTAGTTCTCCTGTTCATCTGAATTAGGGTCTCCTTTCCCTACCCCCGGCGGTTCATCTCCCGCATCCGTGGCTTAGGGCAGGGCTCACGACTGCAGTTTGCGTGCTATCCCTTCGATCTGAAATGAAGTCCTTCCCTTTACCACCTCCCATCCAGATGCATCCGCATATACCTCCACGGTTTACACCTAGGCCGCAGATTCGTCTGGACCTTGCGCATGACCCTAAGGACTCAGTTACTCCCGCGGCTCTCCACTGTCACTTCCCCTCGATTCTGGCGTGTTTCGGGGCTCGGAAGTGGTTTACGCGACGGCTCCATGGCTGATGGTCATGTTGGCGCCGGTCGTTGTGGCCGAGCGGTTCTAGGCGCTTCAGTCTGGAACCACATGACCGCTACGGTCGCAGGTTCGAATCCTGCCTAGGGCATGGATGTGTGTGATGTCCTTAGGTTAGTTAGGTTTAAGTGGTTCTAAGTCTAGGAGACTGATGACCTCAGATGTTAAGTGCCACAGTGCTCAGAGCCATTTGAACCATCAAGTTGGCTTCGCTACGTCTACTGAGGCCATATTGAGCGGCATTCCTTGCCCGATGGCTGCAGTGTATTCACTGCAGAGCTGGTGGCCATATCTCGTGCACTTCAGTGTATCCTTTCATGCCCTGCGGAGTCGTTTCTTCTGTGTACTGACTCCTTGAGCAGCCTGCAAGCTATCGATCAGTGCTACCCTCGTCATCCTTTGGCAGCGACCATCCAGGAGTCCATCTATGCCCTGGAAAGGTCCAGTCGTTCAGTGGTGTTTGTATGAACCCCGGTACACGTCCGAATCCCAGGCAACGAACCTGCTGATAGGCTGGCCAAACACGCTACGCGGAAACCGCTTCTGGTGATATACATCTCTGAATCTGACTTGCGTTCATTATTACTGCGCCAGGTTTTTCGGCTTTGGAAAACGGACTGGCACAAGAAACTGCGTGTCATTAAGGAGTCTACGAATGTGTGGAAGTCCTCCATGTGGTCCTCTCGCAGGGACTCTGTGGTTTTCTGTCGGCTCCACATTGGCCACGCTTGGGCGACCCATGGCTACCTCCTGCGCCGTGAAGTCCCGCCTCAGTGTAGGTGTTGCGCGCGGTTGACAGTGGCCCAAATCCTGGTGCACTGTCGCACTCTGACTGCCCGCTACGAAATCTTCGGTTACCGGACTCGTAGCCGCTAATTTTAGCTGACAAAGCCTCATCGGCTGATTTAGTATTCCGTTTTATTCGTGAGGGTGAGTTTTATCATTTGATCTGAGTGTTAGCGCTTGTCATTTGTCCCTCTGTGTCCTCAACCCTAGTGCTTTTAAGATGGAGGTTTTAATGTGCTGTAGAGTGGCTGGCTTCTATTCTTATGGTCAGCCAGCCATGGTAATCTGATTTCTAGTTTTTATCCATTCTACCTGTTTCTTGTGTCTCACTGTGGTTTCTTGCCCAAAGTTGTCCATTTTAGTGTTTGTTGCACTTTTGTCATCCTTATGGTTTTTTCCTTTCTTCCATCAGTCTTTTTTATGTCTCAATTTGCTTGCTCCACCCTTGTGGAATTATTTGAATCGGAAAGAGGGACCGATGACCTAGCAGTTTGGTCCCTCCCCCACTCTTTTAAACCAACCAACCAATTCAGAGTGAAGATGCCGATGGAAATGGTGCAGTGCCGTACAGACAGTAACAGAAAGAAATAGACAGTGAGACGAACACAGGTGACATTTTATATTTAAGATACGCGAGTCCACCTCAAGCCATATGACAGTAAATAATGCACCCAGGAATATTGTAGAACATCATCGTTATGGTGGTCCAGGTTTTAGGGGGTGGGGATCTATACTGTTTCGTGGGCGTACAGATCTTCAGATTTTTCTGCACTGTACACTCATCAGTTAATGTTATTGTGACATATGCTCCTTCCCCACCTGCATTTTTGAGGGGTGCATTCAGCCCTGACTTCATTCATGTGGACGACAATGCGCTACCGCATCGAACAGTGCAGATGGAGGTGCTCTTGGAACGAGGGATATTCGGCGAATAGACTGCCCTACCCGTTCCCCCAACTTAATCCCATAGATTATGTGTGCGATGCATTGGGGAGACGTATTGCACCACGTCCGAATTCACCAATGAGCATCCAGAAGTTGTTAAACTTGGTAGTAGAGAAATGAAACGCCCTATGACAATACCTCCTTACCAGTCTTGTGGACAGTATAGGAGGACGTTGCATGGCACATATTGCTGTCCGTGGTGATCACATCCCTATTAAGAACCATGTTCTGGCTTTTGTTATGTCCAGTGGACCAGCATAGATCTCAGTGACTTCAGCATAATTATTATCTTTGAATGAAAGTGACATTTCTGGTTCATTGTATATTTCTTTCCGTTACCTTCTGTACTACATCGTATTTTATTCTTCTATGTATGGTCCTAGTTTCATTGCTTTCCAAATCTTGGTAGTGACACATCAAACGAAAGTTAGTTTCGTTCTTAAATTGGGCGCACCCGTATAGAAAAAGACCGCTGAAACAACTTGTAGGTGACAATCTGTTGGACTTCCATGTATTATCACAAAACCTGCCGGCTGTATGGAAGCTTGGCCACTCTGGGAAGCCGGACAGGAGACGAACTGTGGCAGATCTGAAGTCAGAGTGCAATACTAGCACAGGCTCAAGAATTTGGACACAACGACATCGTCAATTGCGACTGCGGTGAGCACGGGTTCATCAAGACTGAATCAGTAGAAACGTCTCGCCTTGTCAGATTGATCAAATTTTTAGCGGCACCAGGTCGATAGTTGTGCCCGGACACCGCGTTACCCAAGCGAAAATATGTTCGAGAAATACTCCGCACCACAGACGCAGGCCGGTGGAGCAGTGTTATACTAAGGGAGAGACTGACGTGCGATTCCATGGGAGCTATCGTAGTAACTGAAGGCAGCTGGACAGATAAGGAATACGTGAACACTGTTATGGAGCACCTGCATCCGTTCATGCTTGATGACTTACTGGATCGCAGTGACATGTTACAGTAGGATTACTGCCCATATCACAAGGCCAGAATCGCGCCACGGTCGTTCGAAGCTGTCTTGGCCAGCTTATGTACCTTCTCTGATCCCGACGTAACACATGAAGGAGGTTAAGCGTCGCTAGCTCCGTGCCCAGATATCACTGGTTCGAAATTTAAGGAAACTGATTGACCTACGTATAGACGTCTGTTGCCACATCCATCTCGAGATCTAGCTAGGACTTACCGAATCTATGTCAGGCAAGATCTCTGCTGTATTGCGTTGGAAATATGCCGTTAAACAGATATGATTATTTAGATTTGTCTCGTCGGTATACCTTACAATGGCAAATAATACGAAAACTAACGAAACCAGACATGCCATTATTTTCGAGTGTAGTCTTCCTGACTGTCCTTATCGCAACAAATGCTACAGCTTTCTGCGACAACCTCCAGATGTACTCCCTTAGGTCTCTTGGTGGTGTGTAAGGTGTGACTCCAGCTCTTTAAATTACTATACATGCGTATTATCCTGTTAACCTAGTAAGGCTTCCGTGAATTCATTAGTAACAGAGGAAACTTTCGCCACATGCTGTAAGGTGATAAAAAGACTGTAGATGTTGGTACATAGTATTCATCCGAAGTAAAACTATAATCTCGATAGAAAATAATACTGAAAATCATTGCTTGAGCGTGACGCTTTCTTTGATTCTCAACGCAGAACATTGTTATTTTCTATTTAACCTAGAGTTTATGGATTTTTTTTGGTTTAAAATAACATAACAGGATAAGTCCATCTTTATCAATAAATATAGTACGAGCATCGTTCGATACAAAATGTCTATAATTTTTTTCTGTAAATGTATTCCTTTTTAAGGAACGGGCGGCATTTTTAGCATTATCTTAACCATCATAGTGCAACTGATCTATAAATGAGAGATAGCTCATTGTCAAAGCATTTCCCAAAAAATCATTGAGATAATTATTATATTTAGGTACTGACAACAATATTTATAATAGTATAAAAAACGGAACACTATTTCACTATTTCTGTTCTTTGGAACCACTGACTCCACACCTTGGAAAAACAGAGTACAGACAACATTCACATAAGTGTTTTATGCCTCCAATTTCCTTCCCTGATGCTCATCTGTGAAAGATACAAGTAATTTATTTTACTACAACAAAAATATTTAAAATGTATCTCAAATATCACCGACATCATCATCGTGTTACAAATTTTTCAGGAAATAGTAGGCAAGGGAGGTAGAGGAGGTCGTTCTAAATACCTGTACCAATTTTTGTGAGTTTAACTGCAGTCATTTAGGGTAAAAGTGTACCAGAATGATGAAAATTCAAGTTTTCGCTAAATCGCAAAAGAAGATTAACAGATTTATTAACTTACCACTATACTCGTTTAGGAGATTCCAGCTACATACTCCAGTTGTTCTCCTGATTCCTTATTCTCCTTACTCTTTCTCTTCATTGTTTTCTTTATCCTTGACTCTTTGGTATCAGCTTCTGCAGCTGTCTCTGCTTCGGTTACCAGCCGCTTATCAATAGCAGTTAGAGCTGAAGCCGTATTCCTTCCCATCTGGAAGTTCAATTCCTTCATAACATTAATCCTTGAAATTGCACCATCATTGAATGTTTTTGTTGGATCCATTACACTGATTTGCAGCACTGTCAGCCCAACAAATACAGTTTTGGGTATTCTCTCCCATATACAGCAGTTGAAGCTTTCATTTGCACTCTGAGAGAGACCATGCATACAATTTCTAAGTAGATTTTTATTTGCCAGATCCCTATATATAGGTCTCATTGCCTCCATTGCAGCAAGTGGTAAGGAATGCTTGTGGGTATATTGTATGCCTGTAGCATTGCTCAACCAGTACTTGCACCACGAATCTTCCCCTTTTGGACACAAACCATGCTGTGGGGTTTCATCTGTTGAAACTCTGAAAACCATGTTGCCCAAACAGCTCGTCTAATGTTTTTCATATCTCCTACATTTCTCCTTACTGTTAATCCATAATATTGAGTAAAAGAATCAATTTCGATTTTTGTAAGACGACTTGGACCACCTATGTGTTTTCCGTCTGACAGTTGTTTTTTCCACTGAAGTCTTTACATATTTTTTTCAGCCGAGGTCCCATTCTTTTCTGTAGATGCCCAAGACATTCAAGCGTTTCTATCAGAGTGTCCCCATATGATCTGTCATTAACAACAGTAGTGTGTCCTTTACAGTCTCCTTCTCCAGAGTATCCTGCATACCTCACACCACGACTTACCTCTGATCTACTAAAAATGTTTAGAACTCCTTTCGTTTCCATGTTTCCACTTGGGCCATTAAAGTTCTTTACACAAACATGGGTGCCAATAAATTTATTTGAGCAACCCTGGTAGTGCTTTGCCAGACATTCATAATCTAGTATCTTACCAGTTTCAATAAATGTGACAGTTACAACCCCATTCACAGAAGTATGACCTCTCTTCTGCCAAGATCCATCAAATGCTGCTACAATGTCAGTATTCTCAGACAAGGCTACTGCTCTTGCTGCTGCTCTTTTCATTGAATGTTCACTTATACCATATAAAGCACTATGTATTAGTTTGTTGTATCTGTCAAACCTCATTGGAGGTGGAGGCAAATCCATCACTGCACAAAAAGTCTGGGCAGCTCTCCTTCCCCCTCCAGCACATCGCATTGCATAAGCAAGCTGTATATTCACACTGTAATGACGACTATCAGATACTGGCGATGTCATAGTATGACTGTGAATCTTCCACGAGTTACAGGTAATCACTAACCGACTTGAAAGACCCTTCCTTGCTCAAATATCCCCAGAAACGTCAATACTATCTTCACAATTGCAGCACTTACATTTCACAGCACCCTTCAAAAGTCTTGACAGCATATTTAGGTTCAGAATAACATTTCCGTCGTTATTGCTGCTCAAAATACTACTAAGCTTGTTCGTATTACATTCAGAAAGCGAAATATTACGTCTACAAGCACTGCCTGCAGACACAGTTTCCGCAGGCGAGTTTTGAAGCAACTGATGTGTATTATTCGTTTGTGTTTGGAACTGGTTGCCACTGGTCCTTTACTCTCGGCATTTGTAGCTCAGGAAACACACAGAAACAAAACAGCACACAATAATTACAAAACCACATGCGTATGAAATTCCGAAATCATATAGTCCCAGATCTTAGTTTACTTTCGAACCATAGCCTTCTAGACATGCCTGTACTTTGGTTTCGGGGAGTCAGTGCCGTCTAGAATACATCTGTGTTGACATCCGTGACTAAAGACGGAAAAACAGAAGAACAAAATAATGCATCACGTATTCTGACGCACTTCAAACTGACAGGTGGACGTGGCCCTTGTGCAACATAACGCTCAAATTCAATTTTAGAACGAACGGAAAATGATAATGCCCATAAACTCTAAATTTTAGAAATCGGCATGAAATGCTCTTTTCTATAGACGAAGAAACTTTTTATCAAATTTTTGCTCATTTTCACGAGCGTATCCCCTTAAGTCAGAATTTGGTGACAATATCAATTCTTTTACCCGTCCTGTTATTCTACATAACGTCCATAGTAGTCTGTCCGTAAGCCAGCGTTGTGAAAGAGCGTGTATTCCCTGTTGGGAAACACTCTTATCCGATACTCGTAACCGCGCTTTCTCTGTATTAATTATGCTGTTACCATCTTGAAAATGTGTAAAACTGAGAGACTCCTTAAGTCATTCAAACACATGAAACTTCGAGGCTGCCAGGTGTCGACTATGGAGTGAATGAACCAGTGACGTCCAACTCAAATTGTCAATGTCTTCCCGACTTCTGAGACTTCCGTGTGAGCGTCCATTTTCGTGTTGCAGCAATATTTCTTTTGGATGCTTGTCAAACCGAACACTTCGGAAACTGTTTTTGGGTTTCTTGAGACCCTTCACATGTGCCTCTGAGTTAGTGGTTGACTCTATGGCAACATATCCACGGTTCCTAAAAACTGACATCATGACTTCTCAACAGAATGAGCAGCCTTGAATTCCTTTGTTTTTATGGGTGTATGTTTGTTTGCAGGTGGATGGTGCCACTCCAGTGACAACCTTTCTTGTAACAGTTTGAAATTGAGGCACCCAAGTTTCGTCACATGTAATAATTCATTTCAGGAAGCCCTCTGCTCCAAGAGTTCAAATGGAATGACTTTTGTTCGAGTTTTATGTTACGTTGTGTTACGTCTTGATTGTCCACGTACTTCGGATGCTCACCGACAGCTTCAGAGCCAATTGTCGAGTTGTGATGAGCCGCTCTGTACAAAATAATGGCGTCCAAGCGACTCACCATGTCGGGAGCAGTGGCCGTGACAGGACATCCCGAACGTGACTGATCATCGCTCAATTTCTGCATTTCCTGACGCTTTCTCCCTGTTTACCAGTCACTCGACAGCACTTCTATCAACTGCATCATTACCACACACTGCACACAAATGTTTGCGGATGTTCACCATGGTTTCTTTTTCCCCAGCTAGGAATTCAATTACGTCAGGTTGCTTGCAACTTGTGTCTTGCGTAGATGCCATTTTGAAAGTTCGCTACGGCCCTCTGTTTGAATTGATCGAAACTTCGCTCACATGGTGAAGAAACATCGAATCCGGAGCAACGTTCACATCTCTAAAAAATTTAATAATTTTTTTCAATAATTTTTTCACAGTGCAGGGCAACAGTCATATTTCGTTAAAGTTAGTACCGCCATTAGACTGCTGTTCATTTACAGTGTTACATTTACACTTACACAATCATGATTTCGGCTTCAAAGTGCCATTATCAAGTGTTGTAAGTGTTATACATTGCCTAAGATGGCAAACTGTCGTGTTAAAATACACTATTAGACACATTGTCTTAGAGTCGATATTTCTGGCACAGCCTACTGCTTTGTTTCATCACTGAGTATACCATCTTGACTGAATGTCAGTTGACCAAAAATTTTGCCGTTATTTATTGAGCTTATTTCGTTTTTCTACAGTAAGCGGTGAACATGTTTGTAAGGAAACTAAACACGAATGTAAAAAATGTGCTGTAGGTAAATTGTTAATTAATATCCACAGTAATTAGTTGCTATTTTAATCTCTAAGAGCCTCTAATTACCACTAGTTATCATGAATATAGTGAAATAAATTTCTCACTTTCACCCTCATAAGCAAGTATTATAAAACATGTAATTAGTTTTCCCGAAAACAACTACATTAGTTATGTCATTGTTGTGGCAGAAAAATACGTGAAATTAAGTTTACATAGTAGCAAAGAGTTGCAATTAACTGACACATCACTGAATTTATGCAGTGAAGCTCAACACCTGCATAATTTTGTCACGTGAAGCGACAGATAAGAACGGCAGATTACCATATGAAGTGGCCATTAGCTTAACAACGTCACGTGCTTTATGTTTCCATCGCTAGCGTCCAAAATAATAACGAAATATATGCATCTCATTACAATTTTTAAACAAAAGCAGCAATTAACAAGATATTTTTGGAAACAGACTTTGTTAAGCAATGTGCTACATATTCATTACCATAAAAGCCTTTATCTTGCAAAACACATTAGTTATTCAAACTGCAGCGATGCCAAACGCGTAACTTTTCATACAGCGTGCTCTGTATGTGTATGAAAATAAGTAAAAATTGTCCTTCTCTTTCAGGTAAGAGCCGATGGCATCCACCTGAGAGCAGTGATAATCTGGTGAACCGTAAGTCAAAGACGCTACGTAATTTGTTACATTCTCTCTCTATTAGGTTAATAAAATTTCTGTAATGTTGTTTCTTTATTTTTTTCTGTTGGAGAAGGACAAGATGCCCATGGGAACAGTCAAATTACATACAGCTGTTATTATAATCACGTGTAAAAGTTTTACACGTCTCAGTACACTTTCGCAGATGATCAACTATATGTTATATCTCATTTTACATTAATTTGCTGCAGTTTTCCATCATACTACGTAGTTTAATCATTTCGTAGCACAAAGAACACAGAATTTTACCCATTACGCTAACTCCCATGTTTTATGCCCTCTGCATGTCTCTGGCAATCAATAGCGTCCACAATAAGTTTGAAGTTCACAATTTTAGCTAACGTGTATCCTGATTTCCTTTCATACAGGGAGTAATTCATCCTGACAGTTCTGGCACCAGAAATAACATTCTCTTTTCAGCTGTGATAACTAACCAACCGTATTTACGTACAGTGCTCGAATTCACATACCTTATTTATCTAAAACCATTCGGACCCAGTCATCGACCATTTAATGTAGACATACTTGGTAGAGCATAAATCCAATATCTTCAATTTCAAAGACACCAGAATGATAACTCTACAATTTTTTGGGTCTCTTAAACAATTTTTTATGACTCTGTCAGTCTCTGAGGTTTCTTCATTTAGGACCTACTGATTCAAACAGATTCAAGTTAACTGTTTCAACATTCTTAGCTGTACATTACGGTGACCAGGCCGACCATACTTCTTGAATTCCAGAATCCGTCTTTCTGACCAATCGGCGTTTTCTATGGCCCATCAGACGATTTGCTGCTGTCATAAGATAAATTTCTGATAACTCATGTTACAGTACAAGACATACCGGGTTGATAAATAAAATTGGGCCGGAGAACAGAGTTCCAGGGTACAAGGAAACAAAGCAGAGGAAAGGAAACAGGTGTTGTAGCAGGTGTTTAAAATGACCACCATTCATCTCTGGATACTTCTGGGCCCTGGTCAGCAAGCTGCTGAAGGCGGATCGAATCTGGACTGCTGCAGTCCTTAAAGACTACGAGGGTTGTAGCGATACCCCTTAGACTTGAGGTCTCCACGCACGAAGTAATCGCACATTGAGAGGTCAGGTGACCTTGATGGCCAGCTAGGGCCATGATCAGAGCCGTTCTTTTGCGACAGGCGTCGGGTTGATTTGGTAGAACTCTGTTGAGCTGCAACCGCATTTACTGGTGTGCCGGCACATTCTGGAATGTTTTTTGACTTGTTCAAAACAGATCCTGTCTGACGCCATTTTCTGACTAAGAGTTGCATGACAATGTTTGCTGGCACTTTGACACGATTAAACTTCCCAGCAGATAACTGACCACACCGTATCCACGGCTCTGTTGTCACGTTACTTTCCACAATGATTACCCGATGCTCCATTGTGAGTACCGTCGTCTCGTTTGCACTGCTCGATTTGAAACGTCCCCTTAGAAAAATTATACATGACTGTGCTTAAACTGACACACATTTTTTTTAGCGCAACGCAATCTGACTTTCAAAAATCCCCACAAAAGAATGGCCCTGACTAACATTAACCTATACGTTTCACAAATCACTTACCTCACAAAAATCTTGGTTACTCGAACTACTGCAATACAGCGAGCGTCACTACTGCCAGCTAAATAAAAGATTCAAACTACGGAAGGCACTAACTACTGATAGGCATAGTTAGCAAATGAAAGATTTTAATAGAGAACAAACAATGTATTTACCTTAATAGTCATCAAAAGTCATAATATATATAGCAGTTCATGACATCCAGTCTTACAAATTTCAAAACTCCGCCATTTCTCTCCCCACATCCACCACTGCTGGCGGCTCACCTCCAACTGCGCAACGCTACACGCTGTTCACATCCAGCTGCCCAACACTACAATGGCAGACAACAATGCAAACCAACCACAGACTGCACACAGCACAGCCAGTGATTTTCATACAGAGCGCTACGAGGCGTTACCAATATAAAAACCTAAACAGCCTACTTACACATTCACACAGATACAGCCCGCACTACGCTCTAAACCGATGTGGATCACGTGACGGGCGCGTCACTGGTTGTGGTTGTATGCTACATTTACGTCCAGTCGTATCCACTCGTCCGGTCGCTTTTATTTGCCCCACCCTGAATAAGCCATGTTACATAGCTGAGCAGCTACGTGACGGTTCTTCACGCGTAGTGAATATTTTAGGAGGTGGTAGTACACACTAATCCCAATTAAACGCTCCATATAATATTCGTCCTATTATTATTAGTTACAGGGACACTGGTGCTACAAAATAACCCAAACAAATTGCCACAGCAGCTCTTTAAGAAAATCAAATGATTAAGTTCAAAGTTGGTTTTAGTAAATTCCATCTCCGACTTCAGTGTACATTCTAATTCTCTTGACAATGCGACATATCAGAGACGGTCTTTGGTATTGTTTTATCAGCGCAGAGCCTAGCGAGTGTGCCAGTTAAATTTTGAAGTCTCAGTCCGTACACTTCTGGCTAGTTTCATGGGAACTATGGGTTCCGGTTGTACTCTCTCGAAATCAGGTGCCTTTATATCCAATTTTGTTCACAATTCCTCTGATATGTGTCAGTTCTCTTCTTAAGAATGTCGTTTTGAAGAAGATATCCAAAAAGATCTAATTATAGGTTTTCTTACCCTTTGTACGTGGAAATATAGCTGACTTAAAGTAGTTAGCATTTGACAGCTAGCATTCTGCCCTCTTGCTCTAGTTAGCAACGCAGCAATGAATGCTGGCATTTTCGTTTCCTACTGTGATGCTTCGCTCGCTGCGCAAAACATTGTGCGCGTCGATCCACAAAGAGCCTTTAGCTATATGAGATTCCTGTAACGTTCAGCCTTACGATGCACCATGAAAGTAGTCAGAAGAGGGGCCGTAGGGGACACTATAGCGACCTGTACCTTACGTCAGTGGTTCCCAGTCTTTGAGAGACCATTATCCCTCAGTGTAACCAGATGTTAGCAAGTTGCCCCTCGTCCCCGACCTTGACCCAACCTCACGAACACTAGATCCTAACTAAACCATAGAAAGAAAAACAATATTCTCTGAAAAATTTACCATCAAAATGATTGAAGGTAAATTATATTTCGTAATTGTAGATTTATTGTTAAACCAAGAACTAGTGAGTCAATTAGACAACTGCTTCTGCTTATTTCTAACAGGCTTTTCTTATACAAGAATGAAGAACTTCTCTCCGTATCGTGAGTGCTATGTGAATTGTCTTAGAAAAGAAACGTAACTGTCCGCACTGAGCGTAGACTCTCGTCACAAGACATGCTTCTTCTGCACTACTCCTCGCTCTGGGGAGACTTGCGTCACTCAAACACCGCAACCCCATTCAGAATCAAACAAGTTAAAAATTGTGCACTATGCGTGGGACTACTATTTGCAAACCAATTGATTTATGGACGCCTCACTTCTGATCCGGCATAAGCTGGAAGATTTCAGGCTGCCAATGCTTTGTGTGTGACCATTTCCAGTAGTAATAATAACAATAATAATAACACTGTGTAGGCCATACGCCACAGTAGTAAGCTTTATGTAGACACTGTCGTGTTTTGCTCTCAATTGATTCGATTATCTGTGCCGAAGTGAATAATGAAGCAATTTCGGCTGCATTTCGGGATCAACCTCCAACTCGTAGAAGGCATTTCCGTGAGACAGTTAAACATTTGTGATTTATTATGTGTCACACGTTTACTGTAACAGATACATGGAATAAAGAAGTTTGTGTACCCTGGGCGGACTGTGTGAGGAAGACGACGTTCATAATTTCGTTTCACCAGCTGTAACGTCCACCACATTGTGTAAAGCGTTAATGCTAGTACTTGTTAAAAAATTCAGTTATTGGTAATTTAAGAAATCAGTATTACAGTATTATGAAACAGAGATATTAGCAATTATCTTTTAAAAATAATTAAGTTTCATGGCGGAAATTTAATCGACCACTTTTGTTTTCAACCCCCAAAAAAATTTCATTTTCCCCTTAGAGTGTAACTACCCCCGGATCGGAGACCCCTGCCTTAGCCGAAAATCAGACTTATTTGAGTGATTTTTGGATGAGACAGAGGCTTTAAAGCCAATTTCCAGCGCGGCCGTGAGCGAAATGCTAAGATGTCTGGTTGTAGTTAGTTATCGCGACATTAAAAGTCTAATGCGAACTAATTTAAGTCTGTTGTCGTTCCGTGGCGCGTGTGGCAAATTCCCCACGCTTTCTAACGACGCACTCGCAAGATAACATTCATTCCACACCAGTCGACTCACACCGATTTACGTTCTTACTACAGAATGCAGCACTATTTCCAAGAGGTAAATAAAAACAATTAAATAATTTCACATTTATCATATTACATAGCTATATGTAGGCTACAAAATGCAAAACATACACCATCAATTACTAGATTTATTGGTGTCCTTTTGAGTTAAAAATCTGAACAACCTGTAGAATCACTGGCTAAGTGATGGTAGCAACGGGAAGGAAGGGTAATATTGCAGCAGTTATACAACGCTTTAATTCTCATGTCACGTTAAACAGTCTGGTACACACTAGGAACGGGACTACGCCCATCCACGTGTGGTGTGCTGCCCTACGTATGCCCTTAGCCCACTTTCGTAACGCACGCGTCTTCTCACGCAGGCTCTCTCAATACGTCCACAAGTGAACACGTGTGGGGTCAATTCAGGCATCTGCTCTGACCCTCTTCTAACTGCCTTGTGTTTCAGTGAGCAGTTACGACAGCTTCTGACCCAACTGCCACATCAGAAGCTACTTCCGGCATCCAGCCAACTGGTGCAGTCTGCCCCAGCGACTACTCTTGATGCTGTTTGTTTTCGCACACAAAATGCACGCAGTGAATTTTCCGAAGGACATACACTATCTGATGAAAAGAGTTCGGACACCTATTAGTAGGCATTAATATGACTTGTGTCCACCCTTCGCCTTCATGACGGCTTGAACTCCGTCAGGGACTCTTTCAGTGAGGCGAACGACTGTGGAGGAAAAGTAGCTCATTCTTCCTCTAGAGTCGAAACCAGAGAAGGCAGTGCTATTGGACGCCTTAATATGGAACGAAGTCGATGTTGTGACCCGCCCCAAAGGTATGCCTCTGGGTTCTGGTTAGGACTCTGAGCAGGCCAGTCCATGTTAGAAATTTTATTGTTACAAACCGTTGCCTCCCGGATGCTGCTTTATGACAGGGTGTATTGTAATGCTAAAATAAACAATCATCCTCTCCGAACTGTTCCTCTTCTGAACGCAATAGAAAATCCTGTAAAATATGTTTGTATCCTTCAGCACACAAAATACACCCCCATACCGTAACACCAGCCTCCGAGCATCGCCCATCCAAAACCGTTACATCGGATTGCCAAAGGGTGTAGCGTGATTCCCCGCTCTAAATCACTCATTCCCAGGCATTCACTGTCTCGTGGCGTCGCTCTTTACACCATCTCAAGCGCGCTTAGCAGTGACTACAGAAATGTGTGGCTCATGAGGAACTGATTGAGTCGCAAGCCACCTAATGGTGTGTGGCGGAGGGTACTTTCAGTACCACTATCTGATCCCTCAAACCCTGTCCCAATCGCGAACAGTCCGTGGGAAGAATGATTGTCGGTAAGCCTCTGTATCGGCTTTAATTTCTCGAATTTTCTCCTCGTGGTCAGTACGCGAGATGTATGTGAGGGGAAGTAATATGTTGACCGACTCCTCCTGAAAGGAAGGAGGCGTAGACAAGCACAAACAAAACAACAAAACACACGGGAGGACACAAACACGACCACAGATTCCGAAATTGAGGAGGGACCACTAACATAACTTAGAAGGGATCAACATTTAAGGGACCAAAACCAACAATACATGACACTGCATGCCACAACACAGTTACAAACAACACAACAATCATAAAACAAATAAACACCGGCACCACATACTAAGACGGTAGTAATAAGGTAATGTTGCTTGGGAGGAGAAGGCTCGAATAACTTTTATTCCGAGGCTCTTCCTCCCTAATGACATCCTGCATAGTGTTTAAAGTATACTGCACACAAGCAGTAATGTATTGCTCGTCTTATTGTGTGCAGACAGAAGTATATTCCCTTCTCTATCCAAAGCTATAATCAATGAATTTTATATATCAGAAAGGCATTAAGTTATTCAAGGAATAATGCATTCAGGTAGCAATGAACTATATTCTATTTCAACTAACAAGTTACAAACATAAGTGTATTTCTCATATGAAGCTAAAATTCATGTATTCCATGTATGAAGTGCTCAATCAGCATTTAATCTGTATAATACATTAGCACAAACCATTTCAGATGAGAATATCTCGAGGCTGTACCAAGACCTTTTCATCTGAAATAGGTAGAAATAGGCCATTATTAACCAACATGCTACTTAGACTGTATTACACATCCAAATACAGCATATCACTTCCGTCTACATACTACAAATTATGTTCACCACGCTCATTGTGTTACAGTTTCATTTTTTCTTTTTCTTTGAC
Source organism: Schistocerca piceifrons (assembly GCF_021461385.2). NCBI lineage: Eukaryota > Metazoa > Arthropoda > Insecta > Orthoptera > Acrididae > Schistocerca > Schistocerca piceifrons. The sequence continues at coordinate 493,493,219 of NC_060141.1, forward strand.
ATTTGCATTATACAAATTATATTCTCATCAGCTAGGTAGTAACAAATTATATGGAACCATTTTAACAATTGTTAAGCATTCAATTCACTGTAATCTCAGAGAAATCTTTATGTATTATATTCTTTTCTATTATTTTAAAAAAGCATTAACAACTATATAACAATAAGACTGTAACATGGAAGTCTTTGCTATTCGATTCAGAAGCATCCGACCCACCTTACATTTCAAGGCGGTGGGTTACTGTGTACTGTTAATGAAATAAATAAATACAAATAAATCCTCCTGAAAAGTACTGTCCCGAAATTTCATTAGTATATCTCTCCGTGATACACATCGCCTCTCTTGTAACGTATGCCAGTGGAGCTTGCTCAGTATGTCCGTAATGCGCTCTCGCCAACTATACATACGATCCCGTGACGAAACGCGCCGCTCTTCGTTTGATCTTCTCAATCTCCTCTATCAGTCCTGCCTGATAGGGATCCCAGATAGATGTACAATACTCAAGAACCCGGCGAACAAGCGCCTTATAGGCCACTTCTTTCGTGGATGAGTTACATTTCCTCAAGATTCTTCGAATCGAGTTTGGTGTCTACTTTTCCCACTATTTGTTTTATTATTCCACTTAAGGTCGCTCTGGATATCTACGCCTAGATATTTTACGGCAGACGCTGTCCCCCGCAGCTAGTCATCAATGGTATAGCAGTACAGTAATGTATTTCTTTTCCTATGTATGCACAATATGTTACATTTATTTACGTTCAGGTCAACTTCCAGGGCCTGCACCAATCATCAATTCTCTGCTGGCCGTTCTGCAAATTATTACTATATTCTGGCGTTGCTACCTTGGTATAGACAACTGCATCATCTGCGAATAGAATTAAAGAGCATCCGACGCTTTCTACTAGATCATTTATATATGTTGTAAACATCAATGGTCCTACCACACTTCCCTTATCCGACGCTTTCTACTGGACTGTTTATATATGTTGTAATCAGCAATGGTCCTACCATACTTCCCTTAGGTACTCCGGATATTACCTTTACATCTGTTGATTTGTTTCGTTTAGAGCGACTTGTTGAGTTCTATCTGCGAGAAAGTCTTGAATCCAATCGCAGTTCTGCTCCAATACTCCGTAAGCTCGTATTTTTTAAAATTAAATCGGAATGCGGGGCGGTGTCAAATGCCTTACTGAAATCAAGGAACACGGCATCAACCTGAAAGCCTTTGTCCACAGCACTGTGGACCTCATGAAGGACCAGAGCGAGCTGAGTTTCGGAGGATCTCTGTTTGCGGAATCAATGTTGATTTTTATACATGAGACGTTCATTTTTCGACGACGTCATAATTCTTGAGCATAAAACATGTACCATAATAGGTCTATAATTGTGTGGATCTGTCTTACGGCCTTTCTTAAAAACGGGAACAACCTGCGCTTTTTTCCAGACGCTAATTACCTTTCGTTGCTTTAGCAAATTACTGCTAGAAGGGGAGCAAGTTCTTTCACATAATCTTTATAGACTCTTATAGGTATCTCATCTGGTCCTGACACCTTTCCACTATTACCCGATTTTAGCTGCTTTTCAATTCCACGATCGGTTATCTCGGTATCTGCCATTTCGACGTTCGTATGACGATTGAAAGGAGAGACAGAGTTACGATCATCCGCAGTGAAACAACTTCGGAAGACCGAATTCAGTATTTCGGCCTTATCTCTGTTATCTTCCGTTTCGGTGCCGGTGTGGCCGCTGAGAGAATGAATAGATGATTTTGACCCTCTTACTGATTTTACCTACGACCAAAATCTCATAAGGTTTTTACTCACGTCGGTTGGCAACATCTTATCTTCAAAATCATTGAACGCTTCTCTCATTGCCCTCCTTATGCTCATTTTCGCTTTGTTCAGGTTATGTTTGTTAGTTAGGATTTTACTTCCCTCGAATCTGGGATGAAGTTCTCTTTGTTTACGTAGCGCATTTTTAACACGGCTATTAAACCATGGTGGATCTTTCCCATCCCTTAAAATCTTACTCGAAACATGTTTAGGTCATACTGAACGATACCCTTGGATTTTTTTTCCATTTGTTCTCCACATCTTAGTCATCGTCACCGAATATTTGATGCTGACTGCTGAGGTATTCTGAAATTTGTATCTTGTCACTCTTGCTGAGCGAATATATCTTCCCCTCTACGCACAGTCGTTGTGCTAGTTGGCCTGCTGGTAACACTTCCGAAGTCACGAGTGATTCCTTCCATTAATTTCATACTATTATTATTTACGACCAGCATCCACAGTTCTCGATGATCACTGTTCGCCAGTGAACACGGTCTGCCTAGTTTTGGTTTACCTGTGATTGTTCCCACTAATTTACACTTCACAATCACAACATAAACAGTCGACTGGGGCAGCCTTAGCTGGCTTCAAATGTCCTCGAGGGATCTGTCAGGTGACATCGAAGTCAATGATTTCTCCTGAAAGACACAGTCACCTGTTATTGCTCATCTACTGGTTAAGTTATGCTCCTCAACCCTTTCCTACTGGCGAGTTCGCCTGTCGTTACACCTAGCGGTAAATTCCGCATTACAAAGGGATGCCCGGATACTTTCGCACAGATAGCGTACGGAGATATTTTGGATTCTATAACGTTTTGCGTTTCTGGTTGCAGCAGGTGGGAACTTCACAACATACTGACTCCTAACTGCGAACGATGATACGCAGTCCTGCAATCATTATTGCTCGTTGAATAACTGCGGCAAAAATCCATTTCAGTCTCATATATGTCTCTTGACATTGGAATCATCATACACATTAGTGTCTCTCATCCTGCTGCCATACGCACGAGGATACCGCGACGTGATAGCCGCTTATGGGCAGGTATCGGCCGCCTGCCGACAGGGGCGTGTCCGCGCAGTGGCTCGTTAGTCAGCGACGGGAGGTCTCGTTAGGCGCGCTCCCAGCTGCGATACGCCGGACAGATACCGGCGAATCAACTGCCGGGGTCGACGCCCACCGAGCCATGTCTGACGCACACGTCCGCTGTCAGACAGCCGCTGTTAACAAAAGGGGGCGGGGCAATATTCCCTCTGGTGTTTAGTGGTAAACACAAATGTTGAAAACACGTCAAATGTCTGAAAATGAGTCTCTCGTAAAGATCATCTCTGACAGTGCACACAGTTATGTAATATTCAACAACACTTTATTTATTTTATATATTGCACAACGACTGTGGGAAAGCGAGTAACTGTGTCAGTATAAGAGAAGGTACTGATCCCCCATGGTACACAAAACAGGTCAGAGCACTGTTGCAGAAGCAACGATAAAAAGCTTGCCAACTTTAAAAGAACGCAAAACCCCCAAGATCTGCAAAGTCTTACAGAACGCGGAAATTCAGCGTGACCTGCAGTGTGAGATGCTTTTAGTAGATACCACAACGAAACTCTGTCTCGAAATCTGACAGGAAACTGAAAGAGATTGTAGGATGTAAGGTCCGCCAGTTACGCAAAACATCGTTTTTGCCAGGTTCCCAAACATGTTTCAGCACCACTGTCCCATCATCATTGGGTTTCTGTTTTATTTATTCTTTACATTCGCCAGCCGGGGTGGCCGAGCGGTTCTGGGCACTACAGTCTAGAACCGCGAGACCGCTACGGTCGCAGGTTCGAATCCTGCCTCGGGCATGGATGTGTGTGATGTCCTTAGGTTAGTTAGGTTTAAGTAGTTCTAAGTTTTAGGGGACTGATGACCTCAGAAGTTAATTCCCACAGTGCTCAGAGCCTTTACATTCAGTTTGCATCGTTTTTCAGGACCACTTGTGTATTATTTATCTCAGGTAGCTTCTCATGTTTTAGTTTTGGAAGCTCTTTTATTCTGAGCATCATGGTGAGGTGTTGGGAAGCACACGTAAATATAACACGTATTTTCACAAATAAGGTCGTAAAAGCACTTTGCACTTCACCAAAACACACAAAACACAATTACTGTGTTCGAATATTATGAAATATCTCGAAGAAAACGATCTATTCACAAATAGCCAGCACGGATTCAGAAAATACCGTTCTTGTGAAACACAGTTCTTTATTCTCATGAAGTAATGAGTGCTATCGACAGGAGATGTCAAACTGGTACCATATTTTCACGTTTCCAGTAGGTTTTTGATAGCGTTTCTCACAAGCCACATTGCGTGCAACCAGATTCGCGATTTTCTGTCAGAAACGGCACAGTTTGTAGTAACTGTCGGGAAGTCATCGATTGGAACAGAAGTAATATATCTCGCGTTGGCCAAGGAAATGTTGTTGGCCCTCTGCTATTCATGATCTACAGATACGATTGTTTGCACTAGATTCTGTCACTTACCGTCTTGTAAAATTATCATATGTACAAAATCAAATTCAAAATTATGTAGCCAAGATGTCTGTATGGTGCGAAAACAGGCAACTGATTCTAAATAATGAAAATTGTGAAGTACTGCACACGAGTACTAAAAGGTATCAGCTAAAATTTGGTTACACTATAAATAATACGCATCTAAAGACAGTAAGGTCAGCTCAATACTTATGGATTACAAATACGAATAACTCAAATCGGAACAATCACATAGGTAATGATGTGGGGAAGGCATACCTAAGGCTGCAATTTATTGGCAAAACATTTAGAAAATGCAACGCGCTGTTCGAGAGTGGATTGGTAGAGAAACAGCTTGGGGATGGTTCGACGAAACCTCTAGCTGGTACTTAACTGTAAATTTCAGATTAATCGTTTAGACGTAGACGCAGATGTCAGCATTTGCCATGAGTAACACGAATTTCTGTAACCATTCACATTATAGATGTTGTTATTGCACGACATTATTGCAGAATTTGATAACCACGACACTATTCTAGAATTAATTTCCATTTTAAATTGCTAGTTCATAAAAACATTTATACATTACCCAGTCCAGTCTTTTTCCCGAGCATCGTACTGCATTCTGCTTTCTTAATGTTTTTTACTGTAAATCGAAAACATATTAAAGGTATGTGAGTCTTCAACTAGATTATGGTAATATTTACTTCCTGTGTAATGTCTGCCATAGTCGTAGCTCGCTCTGGCATGGCACTATGCAAATAGTTACAGAATAACATAAATATATATATCAATGATTATAAATTTCCCATACTGTATACATTATTGTCAGAAGTTACTAGTTCGAAAAAAAAACTGCACTACAACAACATAACACTAATGTCAGTATTACTGAATCAGTAATCTGAGCTGAGATGATGAATTTTTTTTTTCTTACATTGTGTTTAAGAAATATTTGCGTAAGTCTTTTTAAATCATTTTGCTATACTATTTGTTGATTTTTCAGTTCCCAAAATATATCCATCTGCTCTAAAATCCGTTGTGTTTCTTGTCTTCGAACTACGGAAAATCAAGATGATATTTTACGTCTGAGAACTAATGATCTGTATTGCGGATGTGAGCTGTTGTGAATTTTGTTTACTTTTTGATGAAATTTTCACAGATGTGTCCCGTATATCTGGTATAATATTTTTCAATTTGCACCAGTCGAAGATACTTTTATCTGTTGATTTAATTGTTGAGGAAGTAATAATATCGGTTATCATCTCATCTGTACTTTTTATGCCGATGTTCAGATACACTGTGATCGATTACAGGAATGAAAGTTGTATCTTCTGTGGAGAACACTTGTAATCGAGAACCCGAAAGTTCAAACGCTCTCGAGAAGCCAGAGATTATTTGAACATTCACAAAATCGGGAGTGTTTCAAGATTATCACCACTTTCAGTAATTAATGACCACAAAGGTTCATCTCGATCACGAACACTGCCCGTGTAGACGAGTACAACAATAAAACTGATTCCAGAATATGCGAGTGGATCCATTTTTTCGGGTTGGTTGAGATAGTTTCATAGCTCATGTTTTCACGATTATTCAGAGCTTCGTTACCAGGCGTTTTAATCTGGTACGTTAAGATTTATAAATCGATTACTGTAATATTTCAATATTGGAAACACACCGCAGTTCAATGGAATCGCGTATGAAAACATTTAGATGTCCTTCGCAAATACAGACTGAGTGACAGTACTGAATACAGAAGGAACAGTTACAGAAAACAAATTTCTTTGCCGTTTGGAAAAACTACTACACAATCCAGATAAAGCGGAGACTATAAATACGTTAGATGCAATTAAGATAACTGCCAGTATCTGTCTCTCGGAAGCTAGAGAATGATTTTATAACAGTCCTTCCAATTAGACGGAGAAATTTATAGTAAACAAAAAGAGAACACTAACGCAAGTATAGGAACGTACTGGCTGCGTGATGAGGCTGTTGGCGGTGGGCTTCTGTCCACTTTTATACCTGCCGGTGAAGATCTACTGCCCTTTATATGGGGCATGTCTTGGGGTTGATCCTGGCGTCAGCCGATTTCTGCCGGACATTACTAATATGTTCAGTGAAATAATACTTTGAAAGTGCACTCATGTAAAAAAAAAAAGAGAAGAAATGAAAAAAAGAACACCTAGAACGACTAGAGATAGTACGTTCATATTCAAAGGACATATACGTTATTATGTTTTACAGAAATGATTAGCGATTATACCATGTCGGCCGCGTGTTCAAATCAACATCGGAATCGAGGCACAACACCACCCACCGGTAAAATGTGCCTGTGGCTCTCGTTGTCGCTATAAACCGAAGGTAAGGGAAGGGATCAGTGTTACTTGGGCAGGCGTGCAGGGTGCCACGCAGACGTATGCGCGAACCGTACCGTCAAATCAGAGAGTTTGAAAGAGGGCTTGCTGCTCGTGTTGGACAAAGAGTCTTTGCAGGGAAACGGATGTGCGCAGAATGAATCACGGAAGGCCGTGGAACACGATGAGATGGGTGAGGTCGCACCAACCAAACCATACCCTGAAAAGATTGTCACCTGATCCTAATGCCACTGCAGGACAGATCTGCGTCCTCCTCGGCTCTGGCGCAACAGTGAAACAGTGTAACACATCATGTACTATCAGGGGTGACAGTCCTTCGCCATTTACTACGGCGTGGTTTACGTGCGCGTCGTCCACTTCTCTGCCTACATTTTACGAATATGCAGAAACACACTAGACGACAATAGTGTACGGAATGACGTCACTGTAGACATCAATCGCAACAGATAGTGTTTTGGGACGAGTCCAGCTTTTGTTTGTTGGGAAATGATGGTCGCATTTTGTTTGACCGCAGACAGGGGGAGCGGCGTCCATTGACAACATTCGCACAAGACATACAGCGCCATCTCGAAGACTTATGGAGTGGGATGCTGCTGGATACAACCACAATCGCAGTTGTCTCTTGTCCAGGGCACTGTGACCAGTGTGACCTACGTGAATGACATCCTGCGACCTGTAGCCATATGCTTTCTGCACAACAACCCAGACATCATTCTTCAGCAACCCATTGCACGACCACATTCTGCTGCACGAACATGTGACTTCTTGGTGTCTCGAGAACTCAGCGTTTGTCCCGGCCCGCCCGATCATCGGACTTGTCACCGATCGGAAATGTGTGGTTATGTTGAAGCGACAGGAACAGCGCTGTGACCCAGTGCTGGCCAACATTCGAACGAGATGAATGCAGCATAGATGGCTGTACCACAGGACGCCTTATGCACGTCGATGCCATCACGGTTGCAACAAGTTATTAGGACGCATGGTGGACCATGTGTCTACTAGGCAACAGGGCACATGCTGAACCGATGTGACTGAAATTCTAATCATTTCTACAGAATATACTAAAGTACATGTCCTCTGAATATTAATGTCCTACCTCTAGTCATTAAAGGTGTTCTGTTTCTTCTGAACGTGAGTGCATATTTTTTATAACTGATGACTATTATTACAAATCTGTTGTCTACACATGAGACACTTCCGACAAAACGCTAATAAAGATACTGAATTCCCGTCTGGCTATCGGCATGTACATTTTCTTTGGTTTCTTTAAATTACTTTTGCATCTACGTCCACACTTCACAGGTCAAGTTAAAATCCGTGACTGCTGGTGATGTGTAGCACTACTACTCAACTCCTCCCACACCCCGCACCTGCGCTGGCTTCTTATCCTTGTCACAAAACGTGCGCGAAGAGAACAATTGTTGGCAAGCTTCGGTGTGAGCTACAGTATCTCTGTTTTTCTCCTCGTGGTGTTTTCGTGAAATAAATGTTGGAGGAGGTAATATATTTCTTGACTCTTCTAGGAACATACCCTCTCTGAATTCTGACAGAAAACTTTCCCGTCGTGCACAGCACCTCTCATAGGCACTACCGCTGGAGTCGGGTGAGCATCTCCGTGATGTATTCGCACTTTGCAAGCAAACCTGTGACGAAATGCGTTGCTGCTCATTAGATCTCCTCTATTTCCTCTATCAAACCAATCTAGTACGGGTACTAAACAGGCGAACAATACTCAAGTAAAAACTTCCTGGCAGATTAAAACTGTGTGCCGGACCGAGACTCGAACTCGGGACCTTTGCCTTTCGCGGGCAAGTGCTCGACCAACTGAGCTACCCAAGCACGACTCACGCCCCGTCCTCACAGCTTGCCCGCAAAAGGCAAAGCTCCCGAGTTCGAGTCTCGGTCCGGCACACAGTTTTAATCTGCCAGGAAGTTTCATATCAGCGCACACTCCGCTGCAGAGTGAAAATCTCATTCTGGAAACATTCCCCAGGCTGTAGCTAAGCCATGTTTCCGCAATATCCTTTCTTTCAGGAGTGCTAGTTCTGCAAGGTTCGCAGGAGAGCTTCTGTAAAGTTTGGAAGGTAGGAGGCGAGGTACTGGCAGAAGTAAAGCTGTGAGGACGGGGCGTGAGTCGTGCTTGGGTAGCTCAGTTGGTAGAGCACTTGCCCGCGAAAGGCAAAGGTCTCGAGTTTGAGTCTCGATCCGGCACACAGTTTTAATCTGCCACGAAGTTTCATATCAGCGCACACTCCGCTGCAGAGTGAAAATATCATTCTAGAAATACTCAAGTATAGTTTGAACTAGTGTCTTGTAAGCTACGTAAAATTGTCGATAAACTACCCTTCCTGAAAATTATTCCAGGAATCTCAGCCTGGAAACTGCTTTTCCTATGATTAATTTTGACTACTTGTTGCACTTTAACTTGCCCGTTACAACTACTCTCATATATTTAATGGGTATGACTGATTCCCGCGACTCTTCAGCAATCGTGGAATCCAGCAACTACTGGTCTTTCTGCCTCATAACGCAAAATACTTTACATTTGTTTCTTTGGGAAGTTAACTGTGAACCCCTGCACCTAGCGTCCATCCTTAATACACATATCAAAAGAAGTTTTGCATCACCTCAGTTGGGAGAGTTCCGGTACCTGTACAGAAAATTGGAGTAGAGATCAACATAAACATCATTTCCACCCTTTTTATTGCTCATAAAAACCACACACTGCATGTTGTACCACCATACAGCGTGACCTTCAGAGGTGGTGGTCCAGACTGCTGTACACATCGGTACCTCTAATACCCAGTAGCACGTCCTCTTGCGTTAATGCATGCCTGTATTCGTCGTGGCATACTATCCAAAAGTTCATCAAGGTACTGTTGGTCCTCAACGGAGATTCGGCGTAGATCCCTCACAGTGGTTGGTGGGTCACGTCGTCCATAAACAGCCCTTTTCAATCTATCCCAGCCATCTTCGATAGGGTTCATGTTTGGAGAACATGCTGGCCACTCTAGTCGAGCGATGTCGTTATCCTGAAGGAAGTCATTCTCAAGTTGTGCACGATGGAGGCGCGAACTGTCGTCCGTGAAGGCGAATGCCTCGCCAATACGTTGCCGATATGGTTGCACTATTGGTCGGAAGATGGCATTTACTTATCGTACAGCCGTTACGGAGCCGCCCATGACCACCAGCGGCGTACGTCGGCCTCACATAATGCCATCGCAAAAAAGCAAGAAACCTCCACCTCGCTGCAATCGCTGGACAGTGTGTCTAAGGCTTTCGCTCTGATCGAGTTGCCTCCAAACACGTCTCCGACAATTGTCTGGTTGAAGGCATATGGGACACGCATTGATGAAGAGAACGTGATGCCAATCCTGAGCGGTTCATTTGGCATGTTGTTTCACTCCAAGACGCCTGGACACTTATTTTGTTGAGAGCCCTTTCTGGCACAAAGTAACAATGCGGGCGCGATCGAACCGCGGTATTGACCGTTTAGGCATGGTTGAACTACAGACAATAAGAGCTGTGTACCTCCTCCCTGGTGAAATGACTGGAACTGATCCGCTGTCGTACCTCCACCGTCTAATAGGTGCTGCTCATGCATGATTGTTTACATCTTTGGGCTGGTTTAGTGACATCTCTGAACAGTCAAAGGGACTGTGTCTGTGATAAAATTTCCAGAGTTAAAGTCTATCTTTAGGAGTCCAAAACTTTTTTTGATGTGCTTAGATATCTCTTCATTTCGCTAAATTTTCTTAGCGGTGCGAGTTCGCTATCAGGGTGTACCAGGAGGAATAGTCAGTATTCAGGGATATGACGTGGACGATCATTCGAAGCAAAAAAAAAAAAAACCTAGTAAACAACGGCTCTACAAACCGCATCTTAAGAGCTGTGGTCACTTCTTCATCTTCGATATTGTGAAACGAATCTTCTGCAAGCTATTTGCTTTCCGTATTTTGGGACTAGGTATTATGGATTTGGTAAACATGGGAGCTAAAATGCTTACCGCAAGAACTATGATTACTTGTTTGATAGAAGAGACGGGTTTCCCAATAGCGAAGATAAGCAAGTCCTCAAAGTTCTTAAGGTATGCACTACAGAGCCCTTGTTTACTGGATATTTTTTCTTGTTTTGGTCCGTAATACTACATCGCAAAATATGGAAAGGAAAGAGCTTGCCGTAGAAGAGATTTGTTTGACAGTGTCGAAAACGAACAAGTGCTCAAATCTCTTCAGGTATGAGCCCATGTACACTGAGACGACGAAGGTTATGGAATACCTCCTACTATCGTGTCTGACCTCCTTTTGCCCGGTGTAGTGCAACAACTCGAAGTGACATGGACTCCTAAGTTGTTGAAAGTCGCTACCGCATGGCCTCTATAGCCGTCCTTAATCGCGTAAGTGTTGGCAATACAGGATTTTGTGCACGAACTGACCTCTCGATTATGTCCCGTAAATGTTCAGTGGGATTCATGTCGACCAATCTGGGTAGCCAGATCATTCGCTCACACTGACCAGAATGTTCTTCAAACCAATTGCGAACAACTGTGACCCACTGACGCGGAACATTGTCATTCATAAAATTTCCGTCATTCAACGGCTGCAAATGGTTTCCAAGTAGTCGAACATAACCATTTCCAGTCAATGATCGGTTCACTTGGACCAGAGAACCCAGTCCGTTCCATTCAAACACAGTGCACACCATTATGGAACCACCTCCAGCTTGCACAGTGCCTTGTTTACATCTTGAGTCTACAGCCTAGTGGGACCTGCACCATACTCGATCGTACTATCAGCTCTTACCAAACGAAATTGGGTCTCATCTGATGAGGGCAAGGTTTTTCAGTTGCCTAGGTTCCAACCGATGTGGTCACGAGCCGAAGAGCGGTGCTGCAGCCGACTTCATCCTAATAGCAAAGGTACTTGGATGTCGTCTGCTACTGTGGCCCATTAATGCCAAATTTCGCTGCACTTTTCTTGATTTGGCTACCCAGATTACCCGGCGTGAATACCATCTAACATTTAGGGAACATAGTCGAGAGGTCAGCTCGTCTACAAAATCCTGCATCGCCAACACTTTCACAAACGAGGACGGCTATAGAGGCAGCGTGGCTCTGTATTTCTGCTGATGCTCCCAATAAGTTGTTGAGAACGTGTCACGTCGAGTTGCTGAACTGCACCAGACGCCTCAGTGTACATGAGCTCATACGTCTGACATTGATACCTGCATTTATTTCGAGTGGTCTAAGGCGCTGCAGTCATGGACTGTGCGGCTGGTTCCGGCGGAGGTACGAGTCGAGTCCTCCCTCGGGCATGGGTATGTGTGTTTGCCCTTAGGATAATTTAGGTTAAGCAGTGTGTGAGCTTAGGGACTGATGACCTTAGCAGTTAAGTCCCATAAGATTTCACACACATTTGAACTTTTTTTGCATTTATTTGATGCAGTGTTGCCTGTCTGTTAGCTTTAACACCTCAAGGCAACCGCCACTGTTCTCGATCGTTAAATAAAGGCCTCTGGCCACTGCGTTGTCCGTGGGGAGAGGTGGTGCAAGTACGGGGGAATTAGATCACTTTATCTTCTTCAGCATAAATTTTGTGTGTTATTCAACCGGTTTTTATTTGTAGTAGCGTGTTCGTGTAGAGTGTCATATAAACGTAAGTACAATATATTATTGAGACACTGCTATTTAAAATATAAGAGAGATGATAAAATGAATATATACATGAGTGTTTCATCCTGCTCATAGTTATATGCGTAAGATGGACCAGTATACTGGGTGAGATAGTTCATGAAAATGGTTATACATTAAGAAAAGACTTAGATAAATTTAAATATTTTTGTTTTAAATATGTAGTAATAAATACAGAATTACACTATTAAATACTTTAGTTCAAAACAATAGTATCAGTTGAGACCTGAGTTTCTCCTGGCGCATTCAATTTTCGAACAACTTACGGGAATTCAGCCAGGTAGCATTAACAGCAACTGAAGATATTTCGGCCGGAGCACACCCCGCCATTTTCAAAGCAAACGGCAACGGACAGGCGACATACAGACAAATTTAAAACCTCCGTTCTGGAACTAATGCAGGAAACATAACAAACACACACTGAACCCTAGTGCCACCAAAGATGACGAAAGTCAGTTCCTCTGTCTGATTCATTGCGGTTAATCAATAAATAAATAAGTTTGTGGTAAGATCTTATGGGACCAAACTTCTTAGGTCATCGGTCTCTAAGCTTACACACTACTTAAACTCTTAAACTGTCTTACGCTATGGACAACACACACACACCAACTCCTCAATTCCTAGGGAGGACTCGAACCTCCGACGGGGGGTGGGGAGGGAGCCGCGCGGATCGTGACAAGACGCCTCAGGCAGCGCGGCTACCCCGCGCGGCTGTTAATTAAGGTTAGGTTTGGTGCTGAACTAACTAATCTCTTTCGGGCACGTGTTGACATCCACCTACTTTTTATTCAGTGACCAGTATTACGAACAGACCAATGGAGTGCGATGGGTAGTCCGTTATCTCCTGTGATGACAAATGTGTTTATGGAAGACTTCGATGAACGTGCATTGGAATCGGCGCCTCTGCAATCCCACCTGTTTCTTCAGATATATTAATGATACCTTTGTTGTTTGACCTCATGGTAGGGAGAATTTGAATGCCTTTCTAGAACATCTGAACTCGATCCACCCGAACATTCGTTTTAGATGGAGGTGGAAGAGGATGGTTACCTTCCCTTTCTTGACGTTTTGGTTAGGAGGAAGGATGATTCATCATTGGGACATGCAGTTTACAAGAAACGTAGTCACACCGACTTGTATTTACAGGCTAATAGTTGTCACCATCCGGCTCAGCATGAAGGGGTTCAAAAATGTTCAAATGTGTGTGAAATCTTATGGGACTTAACTGCTAAGGTCCTCAGTCCCGAAGCTTACACACTACTTAACTTAAATTATCCTAAAGACAAACACACACACCCATGCCCGAGGGAGGACTCGAATCTCCGTGAGGGGGTACTTCGTACCTTGGTACACAGGGCACATGTCATTTCCGACACTGAAACTTTGCCAGCTGAGCTATCCCATCTTTAGGCTACGTTTCGTCAAAATGGTTATAGTGAAAGACTGATTGAACATGCGTTGCACTATCGGGTGGTTGATGATAATAGTGAGTCGAAATCTAAATTTACTGCCTGCATTTCCAACAAGATCGGTCATATTTTAGGAATACGATGTAAAATGTGTTGTCCGACCTCCATCTAAAATTAGAGTGCTTTTGTGTTCCGTTAAGGATGATCTTGGTTTGCGTAAGGTGGGAGTATATCGCATTCCTTGTAGCTGTGGCATGGCATATATTGGCCTAACTATCAGGACCGTGGAGGACCGATGTACTGAGCATAGACGGCAGACACGATTCAGCAGCCAAGTAGATATGCTATTGCCGAACATTGCTTGGATACTGGTCACCGTATGTTATTCAACAATACAAAGATATTGGCATGCACATCCAGCAATTGGGACAGCGTTATTAAGGAGGCAGTTAAGATATTCCTTCCAAAAGTTTTATCTATGTAGTCAGTCCTGAGATGGTAATCTTGAAAGTTTTGGGTTTAGCAGGAATGGAGTCATAAGTTGTGTCATGAAGGCATTTGACATACGCAGGTAACTCTGCTCTTTTGATGTGATTAGTATCAGTAGGTCTTTTGATGAGCTTTGAATTGATTGGTTGGCCAGTGTGTGAGATTTTGCTCTTCCCTTTGTTGGCACAGGCCTATCTTCCGAAATGTACGTATAGTCTGAGGCCGCGACGATATTCATTGGGAATATAGCACATTCCTTGAAGCTAAATTTAACTGAGCTCCATCTCTCTCACAATAAAACAAGTGACCATCTCTCCCAAATAACACTGGTCCCTCTGTCCTGATATTCTAGGAGAGATGGACCACCCCGACTTCTATCTGTAGGGAGCGAACTGAGTGGCCATCTTACGTTAGCTTCATGAATCCATACTTGTCAAGATCGTAGTGAACAAACTGTATCAGTATTCTACAAACCCAGCCTTAATACTAAAATTATGTAACTACGCGATGGTACTTTTCTGCTTGGTAGAACAGGGGTTATGATTTTTCTCCAGAACTAACACAAAAATGATAGAAACACTTTTACACCGCATTCGTTTACAAAAGGGCTTCCTCGCAAGTAGCCGGAGCTTCTTTCCAGCGGCGCATTTGTAAAAGACGTCATTGGTCCATCTCAGCCAGTGGTCCAATTTTTCCGGACTGACCCTGAGGCCTCAAATTTTGTATTCTCGGCACACTTTTGACAATGTTGGTCTCGGAATATTGAATTCCCTGACGTTTTCCGAAATGGAATGTCCCATTCGTCTAACCCCAACTACCATTCCGCGTTCAAAGTCCGTCAATTCTCGCCGTGCGGCCTTAATCACGTTGTAAATCTTTTCACATGAATCACCTGAACACGAATGATAGCTCCGCCAATACACTGCCGTTTTACACCTTGTGTACGTAATACTACCGCCATCGGCATATGCGCATTTGTCAATTCAATTACTACCGTCATATCCCTGAACATTCACCATTCCTCCTGAGACACCCTGCATACACTGTCTGGCAAAAAAAGGTGAAGAAGACATGGCCAAACGTCTACGACAGTTCGCACACGTATATGCCTTTGGTAGATATGTAAATGATTAGAGCTGCAATTCTCTGTGACAGGTGGAACGGCCACCTGAATGCATTTGCTTTGTTCGTTCAAATGGTTCAACTGGCTCTGAGCACTATGGGACTCAACTGCTGACGTCATTAGTCCCCTAGAACTTAGAACAAGTTAAACCTAACTAACCTAAGGACATCACAAACATCCATGCCCGAGGCAGGATTCGAACCTGCGACCGTAGCGGTCTCGCGGTTCAAGACTGCAGCGCCTTTAACCGCGCGGCCACTTCGGCCGGCTGCTTTGTTCGTGTTTAGTGTTGTTTACCAGGGATATATGCGGGTCGTGAACAGCGTCCTATGTTGAGTGTAACCGTAAAAGACACAGAGATGCCGTGTACACTCGTGAGACAGCATCTGACAGATTTTGAAACGTTGGTAGACGAAGTCCGATCACCACAAGGAGGACCGCCGTATTGTACTCAAAGCACATCGTAACACTACTGAATCGTTTCCTGTCATCCGAGACCAAGTGACGAACTACCTGCGACGTTCAATGTAATCCAGCATCATTGGCTGTAGAACAACAGCAGCCGGACTAGAGAACTACCGCCCCATTCGTAGGCTGTCGTTAACATCAACAAACGGCTGTGTTTAGACTACTGCCGTGGCTGGGAATCATGGAGTGCTAATGAAAGGTGTCGCATTGTATTCACCGATGAATGGCGTCCTGCGTCCACGTGAGTTACATCTAACGGGACAGAATCGTTGTACCATTTTTCGGCAGAGCAATGCTAGTCCACACATGACTAATGTGTTTAGAAACTGTTTGCGTGATTTGGAGAGAGCCGCATGCCAGCAAGATCCCCAGATCTGTCCCCAGCAGAACGTGTGTGGGATCGGCTGGGCCGCCAACTACGTCCCAGTGCCGCTATCAGGAATATAGGACCAGTTAAAAAAGTTTTGGGCCAGCCTTCCTCAGGATACGACACAATGGAGTAACGAAGCGATGTTGCATCCACGGCAAAGAGGATGCTACGTCATAGTGACAAGTGGGCTCATACTACCAAGTTCTTTCTAAATTTGACTCGATAATATCACACACCCTCTCAATGTGCGAAGTTTGATAGCTCTTCCTCCACCCCTTTTCGGTGCTTCACTTGTTTGGAGAGACAGCGTATAACACCCTCATCTATGAACAGACTCTAGGAGTTTCCGAAGTTGTCCACTCGGTCATTTATGTATTTTGCTTTCCTTTGGAGCACGCCGGAAGCTACTTTTACATTATCCACAATGGCTTGAAAATACTGTGGCTATTTTTACGTCTGAAGATTGCAATATTTGGTTAACACAATTTACGTGACGTTCCTGTGTAATAGGACATCGACATTTCCCTTTCCTATCCTTCGGCCATTCGAAAGGAAGGAAGGGTGGGAGCAGGATTAGAGTTTAACTTACCGTCGACTTCGAGGTCATTAGAGACGGAGCACACGCCGGGAATGTTTCAAGGATGCGCAAGGAAATCAGCCAACAGATTTTCAAGGGAACCATCCCGGGAGCGATTTAGGGATATCACGGAAAACGTAAACATAGATGATCGGACACGGATTTCAAGCAACGTCCTACCGAATACTAGTTCATTGTGCCAGCCACTGTGTCACCACGCTCCGTTGTACTACTCAAGTTTGTGCTCTGTCGTTGACGAAACGCCGTCCTTCCCTCTATTTAAACAAATTTGTTGATCGAAGACCGGTTAGTGAAGCGATGTCGAACATGTTCGTCTATTTATGCGCACTACATTACATTTACTTGTGCTCAGAGTCAGCTCTCGGTCCACCAAGCGCCTATCAGCGAAAAGCGTTTCTACGTTCCGCAACAATTTTCCAGCGACGTTATCTCCTTGCATTCAAACTGTGTCGTCTGCGAACAACATCAGAGACAAATGCTGTACAAAAATTAAGTTACCTCCATCATATATCTCTCGTATGGACCGTAAAACCGACATAAAAGACAACAGGTAGATTGCAAGAGATATAATCGTTTGTCATGCGTTCAGTCCCTGAGTGGAATGGCAACAGAGGGGAACTATGACTGCAGTACACTTCTACAGTCGCTTGGCAGAATCGTTCCGTGGGTACAAATGTTTCACCAACAGACATCCTCAGATTAAAATCGGGTTACTCGAGCATCGAATAGATATTTATAGATTCACTCTGGGAGTGTCAGCAGTGGACAGAAGGCGAAAGAGAAGCATGGCTGCTTAGACATTGACGCAGCGGATATTACGGTCGGGGGGGGGGGGCTCAGTATTGAGTCGTGACATTTACGTTTTCCGTTCATTAAGCCCTACTGAGACTTTGTCTACCTATACAATCAGTGATAATTCTTAGCGTGAATTAAATTACGTCTTAGAGCCTAACACATAGCTTAAGAATAATGAAAATATGAAGACTAGCTTTGTACACTCTCATAAAGAATCGGAAAAAGAACTTGATTCATTTCGCATATTTCTTTTTTTGTTTCCATAGATAAGGGAATGCGGTTGGAGGAATTAAGCTGTGGTGGTGACTGTCAGTAATAGATTTCCGTAGAATTTCAGTTACGTCAGTCCTTGTTGCGAACAACAGAGTAATTATTTAATCCTATTCATGTTTATCAATATCCATAAATGTTTCCCAAAGAGTCCGTCTCTGCATAGGCTTTTAAATAATGGTGTAAAAGTGATTTTATAATTCAAAATACAAACTTTGCGCAACACACTTTATTGATTATCACACCTGGATGATGCTGATCACAGATCAATGAAAAACAATTATTATTGCAACATAGAGCACGTCTAATGAACGCCAGGTTTTGGCATATGCTTGATTTTTTCAATGTCCCTATTGCAAAACAAACATCCTTTACGTTCATAAACGGTTCTCGGTCATCACACAATTTCGGTGTGTACGACGCAAGTCGAAGTGTATTGGTGCAGATCAGTAACTGATGACGTACGATTGATTTCATGTTTATGCAGTCTTCTTTAGAAGCTATCTCTATTGCGTTAGACGATGTACGCGCAGTTTTGTAGCCATTTAATAAGGTTCTTTACCTGCCTATAACAAATAAACGTCGTAAGACTGCACCAGCGGAATACATTTTGCTGGAATTACTTTAATGCTGCAGGTGGGCAGACCATCTACAACTTGAAAAGTTTACGTGGGAATAAAAAATAAAGTAAAATAAAATAAAAAACTGACAGCGAGTTTCAATCCCGACATCTCGCTCTTATGACACTAAGCGCTTACTCGCTAGGCTGCTACCCGCTAGATACTAGGGCCCATACAAAGTACCAGGCGGCTATAATTAAATTTTCTCTATATAACACGTTATAACATGAAAACTGATTACAGTACGAAAACCAAATTTGGTAGCATTTATTATGTCTCCATGCTCGTCGTAAAATATGTGGTGTCTAAGAAACATGTTACTCGGTTCACTAGACCAAAAATTAAACAAATCATTTTTTTGATTTTTCTTACAAAATAATAATTACAGTACTTAACTTTTGCAATTTTACAAATGTGTCGCAAGCAAAGGGCGACACATAAAATAACGTATCTTCTTCAGTATAAACAGTTCCATGTCAGTGCTGCATAGAGTTTACAAGCGAAGTTGCTAGAGTTGACACTGCTGTAGAACTCGCTAGTCTTGCAGTTGCTATTTCACTGTGCGTCACCAGTCGGTCATGGCGCTTATGTCCTCTTCACATAGGGGACGCTGCTGTCGCGTTGCCGTCCTGGAGAGGGGTCGGTCAGCTTGCGATTGGCTGACGTATCCTCAAAGCCATCTCTTCTCTATCGTTCCCGAATGGCGAGCCGGCGTTTGACTTTACGCCACAACAGCATTAATGTCCAGAGTATGGAGAGCATGATTTCCGTGCGTCATAGCGCCAACGTCCACTTCCAACAATGGCCACCAGGTACCGTGTTCAGTCAATGTGATTCATCGGCACACATGACCAGTCGCAGTGCACTTGCTGACGCGTGAACATCAGCTTCGACAAAAGGAGCAGGGCATTATTAGCGAAGCTCTATTATCATAACAACAGTAATGCTGCAGCTCAGCTTCGAGAATATCGCCGGCTGAAAGGTTTATGGAAGGGTCCTCTCTCTATACCTGCTGTGCGGAGCATGATGAAGTAGTTCGAATCAACTGGAGAACTGAGCGTCGCTCCGGGGAGAGGCGGACGACCGATTGCACCATAGATGGTTGACGAAATCGCCGTTGCTATAGCAGACAACGCTGCAGTATCGCGACAGTTGAACATCCCGTGGTCCACTGTACGGTGCTTTGAACCATTCTCAAATGGTATCAGTTCAAGAACCATACCTTACAGCAGCTTGCATAACAGGATGCACGACGACGTGTTGACTTCCCTCTCCACTTCCTCGCAAGGATGGAAGTTGACACTGGCTGGCCTTGTACCATCATATGGACAGACGAAGCTCATTTTACTCTGACGGATGAGGTGAACATACAGAACTGCCGAGTATGGTGATCTTCACCTCCGGTCACTATGCATGAAGTTCCTGTGTATCAGAAACGTGTCACCGTGTGGTGTGGCTTCACGGCTACGTTCATCATTGGTTCATTCTCCTTTTGAATATTTTGGCGCTCAAGAACGAAAGACATGCATTGCGGCTGGCCACCGTTACTCCGATATGCTCCGCCAGCACGTCATGCCCGCCCTACAGGAGAGAGACGCATTGAACTCAACAATTTTCACCCTGGATGGGGCCCCGACGTTCATCGCTCGTGAAGTTCATCCGCTTTTCCGAAACACATTTCGAAGCGATCGAATTATCTGCCGATCATTCCCAATCCAAGGCCGGCACGATCACCTGATGTCATTCAATGTGATTGCTGGTTGTGGGGCTACCTAAAGGATAGGGTTTACCAGGAAACATTCACAAATGTCCTGATCTGAAGCGCAGCATATCAAGAGAGGTAGCCAGTATTCCTACCGATATGCTTCGTTCTGCTGTGCAGGAAGCAATCCTGCGCTTTCAGACTCTTCTGGACACTCCTAGGAGCCATACTGAGCGTCTTCAGTAGCAGTAATGGTACCGGTATGTGATGGTATGATATACCGTAGCGGCACATTCAGTTGAATTAATTCTGCATTATTCTCTAAATGGTTCAAATGGCTCTGAGCACTATGCAACTTAAGTTCTGAGGTCATCAATCCCCTAGAACTTAGAACTAATTAAACCTAACTAACCTAAGGACATCACACACATCCATGCCCGAAGCGGGGTTCAAACCTGCGACCGGAGCGGTCGCTCGGCTCCACACTGTAGCGCCTAGAACCGCACGGCCACTCCGGCCGGCATTATTTCTCTCTCCCATGTCCTTGACAGTAAGCTACGAAATTAGGCACTAGTACTGTAATTAGTTTCCGTGTTACAGCGTGTTAAATAGCGAAAGTTTAATTATAACCATCCGGTGGATAAGCACGACCAAAATTTTCAAACTCAGTTTTCTTGAAAACAGTTGAAAGTTGTATCTTCCTGTTAACATATGTTGGAGCTCTAGTCATGCCCTGCATAAGCTCTCCATATGAACCAGATCAGTGGGGTTAAGGTTATTGAGAACTTGACAGCAAAGATTAGACTCAATCAACATTTGACGTGGATGTATTAGCGTCTCTGTTCAAAAGCCCTCAGACCTAATACTTACGCCAACTTTGGAATGCTGCAAAAACTAAAGTCTTTCATCTAGGGAATTACTAACTTTGCAATGCCGCTGGAATTGTTTCATATTATATTACCCATTAAAATGCTGTTCATCGATTTTATGTGACTTACATGTTTGCCCGAGTCAGTGGCTCAGTTATGGTTGATTATTTCCTGAAAACAGGTGAAACTTGCCATCTTGCTGTCGAGAGACGGAGATGGAAGTAGGCCGGCTGGCGATGACGCCTCAGATAAAGACGCACGCAGCCTTCCCTGTGCCGCGGCGACCGCAGAAAAACTCTGTGGCCCCGCAGCCGCGCCGCTGCTGCAGCTGCTGCCCCTGCTGCCGCTGCCGCTGCAGCGGCCACGTAATTACCTCAGAGCGCCGCCATCAGCCGCCTCATCAGGCCTCCATCTGGCCTCCCCATCTGCATTAACGGCACCGTACAGAAACCCACGGCCCGCCCTGCCAGTGCCACAACATCGTAATCAATGAATCACGAATGTCTAAAGAGGCCCCCCACATGTTCAATAATACTGTCAAACCACCATTATACAATGAGGCGACGAAAGTCACGTGATACCGACATACAGATATACAGATCGCTGTAGTATCGGGTACACAAAATCTAGAGGGGCAGGTACTGGCGAATTTTTCATTTGTACTTATGTGATTCGTACGAAAAGCTGTCCGACGTGATTATGGCCACACAGAGGGAATCAACAGACTTCGAACGCGGAATGGTACTTGAATCTAAACGCATGGTACATTTCAATTAGAATATTATTAGGGAATTCAACATCCCGAGATCCAACAGCGTCAAGAGCGTGCCGAGAATATCAGACTTCAGATATTACCTCTCAACACGGGCAACGCAGTGGCCGATGGAGTTCACTTAACGAGTGGGAGCAGCGGCGTTTGCGTAGACCTGTCAGTGCCAACAGACAGCCAACACTTAGTGAGTGAAATAACCACAGAAATCAATGTGGGACGTATGACGAACGTATACGTTAGGACAGTGCCGCGAAATTAAACGTGAATGGGCTACGGCAGCAGACGACCGACTGCGTGACCTTTATTAAAAGCACGACATCGCCTGCAGCTCATTGTCCAGGCTAGCGACCATATTAGCTGGGCCCCAGACGACCGGAAAACCGTGGTCTTATCAGATTAGTCCCGATTTCAGTTGGTAAGAGCTGAAGGTAGTGGTAGTGTGGCGCAGCTTTTCCTGTCAGGAAGGTCGCAGTTCGTAGTAATAGATGGCAAATCATCGAGTAAAACTGAAGTGATATCAGGTGTTCCCCAGGGAAGCGTCCTGGGACCTCTGCTGTTCCTGATCTATATAAATGACCTGGGCGACAATCTGAGCAGTTCTCTTAGGTTGTTCGCAGATGATGCTGTAATTTACCGTCTAGTAAGGTCATCCGAAGACCAGTATCAGTTGCAAAGCGATTTAGAAAAGATTGCTGTATGGTGTGGCAGGTGGCAGTTGACGCCAAATAACGAAAAGTGTGAGGTGATCCACACGAGTTCCAAAAGAAATCCGCTGGAACAGTACAATTCGCAAGGCTGTCAATTCAACTAAGTACCTGGGTGTAAAAATTACGAACAACTTCAGTTGGAAAGACCACATAGATAATATTGTGGGGAAGGCGAGCCAAAGGTTGTGTTTCATTGGCAGCACACTTAGAAGATGCAAAAAGTCCGCTAAAGAGACAGCTTACACTACACTCGCTCATCCTTTGTTAGAATATTGCTGCGCGATGTGGGATCCTAACCAGGTGGGATTGACGGGGGACATCAAAAGGGTGCAAAAAAGGGCAGCTCGTTTTGTATTATCACGTAATAGGGGAGAGAGTGTGGCAGATATGATTCGCGAATTGGGATGGAAGTCATTAAAGCAAATACGTTTTTCGACGCTGCAAGATCTATTTACGGAATTTCGGACACCAACTTTCTCTTCCAATTGCGAAAATATTTTGTTGAGCCCAGCCTACATAGGTAGGAATGTTCATCACAATAAAATAAGAGAAATCAGAGTTCGAACAGATAGCTCCAGGCGTTCGTTTTTCCCGCGCGCTGCTCGGGGGTGGAATGGTAGAGAGATACTATGATTGTGGTTCGATGAACCCTCTGCCAAGCACTTAAATGTGAATTGCAGAGTACTCCTGTAGATGTAGATGTAGATGTAGAAATAATCGACCCAAATTGTCAACAAGGCACTGTGCGGGCTGTGTTTACGTGGAGTGGATTGGATCCTCTGGTACAACTGAACAGATCATTGACTGGAATTACTTATGTTCGGCTACTTGAAGACCATCTGTAGCCACTCTTGAACTTCATGTTTCCAAACTACGACGGAATTTTTATGGATGACAATGCGCCATGTAATCGGGCCATAATGGTTCAAGAATGGTTTGAAGACCTACCTCGACAATCTGAGCGAATTGTTTGGCCACCCAGATCGTCCGACATGAATCCCAACGAATATTTATAGGACATAATCGAGAGGTCAGTTCTTTCACAAAATTTTGCACCAGCAGCACTTTCGCAATTATGGACTGCTACAGAGGCAGCATGGCTCTATATTTCTGAATGGGAGACCCAACGACTTGAGAAATCCATCTCATGCCGCGCAACTGCACTGTGTAGGGAAAAATGAGGTCCAACGCGCTATTATGAGGTATCCCATGACTTTTGTCGCCTCAGTGTATCGAGCGTTTGAGGTTGCCTATCGACGTATTGTCAGTATCAGAAATATTCCGGAATGAAATTTTCACTCTGCAACGAAGTGTGCGCTGATATGAAGTTTCCTGGCAGATTAAACTGGAAGGTAGGAGGTGAGGTACTGACACAATTGAAGCTGTGAGGACGGGTCGCGAGTCGTGCTTTGGTATCTCAGATGGTAGGCAAAGGTCCCGAGTTCGAGTCTCGGCCCAGCACACAGTTTTAATTTGCCAGGAAGTTTCATACCACAAATACTGACAAGCCGTATTGATGATCCTCAAAATATTCTCAGTCTTGTCAATACATACGGAACGTGTGAGGTTGATGAGTTCCTCCTCCTCTTTCTAAAGATTGTCAATAAAAGATTTTCTCATTAAGTCACGATGCTATGAATAGTACGAAATTCTGCATAGCTCGAATATTGATGCGAGTAAGAGAAAATTCCACAGACGATGAATAAAAGTCAGTTTCTTTTTTGATAAAAAGCTTTAAAATCGTAAACGACTGTGAGTCGGCATGCACTAATGAAATTATTCATCGTCAAAATTAAACTGTGGTGCCATAGACATCAGTCCATTGTGGCGATTGACGCCACTTTTCGGTAGTAGTTGACCGATGAATTTGACTAAATACTGTGATAAAAATGTTCGTGAGAACGAGGAAACTTTCAGAAAATGAAAGGGTGAATCTGCTTTGAAACAAGGGTCCAGACGTTATATTACCGAACAAATAACACTCAGTCTTTTTTTAAATTATATTCATCATACAGGAAACGAGGAAGATATGAGAAATGCTCCTAAATAGCACAAAAAAGGCGAATATTTCCTGGATAGAGCTAGAGATGTAAAAGATGGGAACTAGATTTTCGACTTATCTGGCAGCTTCAAAAGACATCTAAATCGAAACATCTTAATATAATTGCGCTTTTTTACATTTTACTATTAGCAGACACGTCATGTAATACAATTCATCCTGTCAAGTAAAGTAACGTGATACATGTCATATCATACAACACGATAACATAACTCCATGTCATCCAACATGCCATTTGTCATGTCGTGCAGTATGATACAACGTGACATTAAAGTTTAAGAAGCATGCATCCCCACCCTGGGATACTTCCTATTATAGATACAACCCCATTCTCGGATACTACTTATTGTAAGTGCATCCCACATCCTAGACGTACGTACATATGTGTCTATTTGATTTTACACCCCACACCAAACATGTAACAGAGGGTGGGTACGGGGCAGTAATGGCACATTCGAGGAAATGTGTCAGGTACTCCTCGCCACCCAGAAATCAAAAAATTGTTTCAACGTCCCCTCAGGAACAAGTCTACACCAGAAATTGTAGCTTCCAAAACGTGTGCTCATCAGCCGCATAATATTATACATCGAAGCTCGAAAGAAACTAGTATAGGCATGTGTATTCAAACACAGAGATATGTGAACAGGCAGACTATGGCGCTGAGATCGGCAACACTTATTTAACACAACAAGGGTCTGGCGCAATTGTTAGATCTGTTACTCCTGCTGCAATGACAGGTTATCAGGATTTGAGTGAGTTTAAACGTGGTGTTATAGTCTGCGCAGGAGCAATGGGACACAGTATATCCGAGGTAGCGATGAAGTGGTGATTTTCCCGTACCACCATTTCACGAGTGTACCGTGACTATCAGTAATTCAGTAAAACATCAAATCTCCGACACTGCTGCGGCCAGAAAAAGATACTGCAAGAACGCGACCAACGACGACTGAAGAGAATCGTTGAACGTGACACAAGTACAACCCTTCAGCAATTTGCTGCAGATTTCAATGCTGTACTATCAACAAGTGTCAGCGTGCGAACCATCCAATGAAACATCATCGATATGGGCTTTCGGAGCCGAAGGCCCACTCGTGTATCCTTGATGACTGCACGTCACAAAGCTTTACGCCTCACCTGGGCCCGTCAACACCGACATTGGACTGTTGATGACTGAAGGCATGTTGCCTGGTCGGATGAGTCTCGTTACAAATTGTATCGAGCGGATGGGCGTGTACGTGTCAGCAGTAGACTGTTCAAACTTCTGGAGGCTCTGTAACAGTATGGGGCGCGCGCAGTTGGAGTGATAAGGGCCACTGACACGTATAGATACGACTCTGGCTGGTGACACGTACGTAAATATCCTGTCTGATCACCTGCATCCATTCAAGTCCATTGGGCATTCCGACGGACTTGGACAGTTCTAGCAGGACAATCCGGCACCCAACACGTCCAGAATTGCTACAAAGTGGCTCCCAGAACACTTTTCTGAGTTTAAACACCCATGCTGGCCACCAAACTCCCCAGAAATGAACATTATTGAGCGTGTCTGGGATGCTTTGCAACGTGCTGTTCAGAAGAGATCTCCACGCCCTTGTACGCTTACGGATTTATCGACAGCTTTGCAGAATTCATGGTGTCAGTTCCCTCCAGCCCACTTCAGACATCAGTCGAGTCCAAGCCATGTCATGTTGCGGCACTTCTGCGTTCTCGCGTCCTCGCGATATTAGGCAGGTGTACCAGTTCCTTTGGCTCTTCAGAGTATAACATAATTCGAAGGATCAAAACAATAACATCAAAACAGACAACCCAACGGAATTAAATATTTTGCTACATAGGCATCAAATACATGTAAGAAATGTACACTCCCAGGATCAAACACAAAAAGAAAACCATTTTTCAATAACAAAAAGGCTTTGACAGCGAGTGTTGTACAAATTCCTCCGAGGAGGGCCATCCATTGATTGTTTCCTTCTTAATCGATATAGCAAAGCTTAAGTAAAAAACAGAACTGTCTTGACAAATTTTTTAAGAAGACTTGTCAAGTTAATAAATTAAGAAATTGAGTTCAGATGCATTAGAGGCCCAGAAAGGTATCGTCTCCAATACCCTGTGTTGTATAGAAACTAAAAAGAAAAATTACGTAACACACTGATAAACTTGACAATAACAAGATTATCAAACATCACAACACCCAGTTTATTACGATCTCAAGATTGACGAACGTTCAACTCGTCTTGACAAGGGAGCTATGTTTTCCAGGAATATGATCTCCCTCCATTGGCGGTACCAAAATAAAAAACATATCACATGCTTACACTTCATACTTCCACTCACTTCACACGGGTCTTCTTCCTCTGTGACAGTGGTTCAGGGATGCTAGCTGATGTCGGATTATCGCGCTCTTAGGAGGAGGTATGGATGCTGGCAAGGCATTCGCCAGTTGTCCCTCGTAAGAAGCACCTGGGATAGGTACCAGTGCGTAGCATCAGGTATAGTTCCGAATTTACAGAATACCTGCAGCCGGACCAGGTGGCTCACGTCGTGGCAAGGTAGATCATCAGACGTAGATTGCTCTATGGGAGATTTTGTCAGCCATTGCAGTAAGTCTCCGTGGGTGTCTCAGTCGTGAATGAAACACAGCATATGCCTCATTTTCTCTTTGAACATCACCTCATATGGGCTAATGAAGTATTATCAGACAGCTATCTTACGAGATGAAAGAAAATGGTTATTTCAGTGCTGAGCAAGGTACAGAGGGGCGTGGATGGGATGATAACACTAGTCAGCGACAAAGACTTGAAAGCTGATTTACAGATCAAGTCATTCATCGTATATGGTTCATCTTTCACTCTCACTGGGAGAGGGGGAATTGTATTAGAAATACAGCTGTCCACATTCCTTACCACGAACTGCACTGTGCTTACAGTCCGGCCGATGGCATGGTAGACTGAAACACGAAAGGAGTGTAGTGTCGACAGTGCGCTTCATCAGCGTGCACTGGAGATTGTAATGGTACTTGAATTACGTAACCATCACGGCACCTCACCTCAACCTCTCGATACCAGCAATATTCTACTGTGTTTCTGTGACAACATTCAGTTTTGATTTCATTAATGTAGAGGTACTTCGATACATCGACATGTATATATTGCTATGATATTGTTCTTACATGTATTCTTTCTTTTGTCACTATGATCATTGACGTACTTGTAACTCTGATTTTTGGGCGCGTAAGCGGTTATTAGAGTGTCAAGCTTTGGTAGTCATGTTCCAAAGACGACAATTTTAGTCAGTTTATGAAATGTGAACTTTAACAGTGAGGAAGATATTTTCAAATATGTTTTATATTGTGAAGTGATGTTTTGGAACGAGTTACGTGATATTGCAACAAAAGTAATAACGAAGAAGTGTAACTTAAATTCGGAGTGCTGATTACTTTTTTACATCACGATTGTGCTAACTTGCAAAAGTTTAATCTTCAAGAATGGTTTATGAGACACATCTATAAAACTTTTAAATATCGCAGAATAACACCTAGGTCCCTTTGCATCCGAGCTTGGAACCATCACTACCTAGATTTTCGACGATTGAGCCATGAGTTCACAACGAGACCAGGTGGGAAACACGAAAATATGAGTGCCTAGTTTATCCATTATTTCAAGAAATGACTTTATTAACTGTGCTCTAACGACACCTGCCACATAATATAACTTTGTTGTTGCCCAAAAATGCAATATTTAGCAGCGTGAGCAACACTACAATCATAATTAATGTTTGACCTTTGTTGTTGTAGGGTTGTTAGAAGATACAGAGACGATAGGTCGGTGCCAATGTCACAGTACAGGTGCGTCTGCTAGACGTTGTTTTCCCTTGCTGTGAAGCAGAGTCTCGGAGAAGCCCTCCTTTCATCGGGGGCCACGGTCTCTGATGCCGCCGACAGCTGGCGCGGTCCAAGTACAGCACTGCGGTCCGGTCCGGCATCTTCTTTTGTTGCGCCGCGTGCCGGTAAGCCGTTCTGTAATTTGGAAGGGCCGCGATGTTTGCTCGACGGGATGTCTGTCAGCACGTTGACACAGCCCCGGGTTTTTCTGCGGAGCTGAGTTCAGCTTACGTCGTGCAGGTTGCCTTACTTCACCTGCACAAAACTTGTGGATTCCTTGTCGGTCACCGTCCCCAATACCTTTGCAATAAAATTTTACAAATACATGACACAGAAGCGTAAGAAAAGGCAGTCTTTACCAAGACAATATTAATCAAAAATGGTTCAAATGGCTCTGAGCACTATGGGACTCAACTGCTGAGGTCATTAGTCCCCTAGAACTTAGAACTAGTTAAACCTAACTAACCTAAGGACATCACAAACATCCATGCCCGAGGCAGGATTCGAACCTGCGACCGTAGCGGTCTTGCTGTTCCAGACTGCAGCGCCTTTAACCGCACGGCCACTGCGACCGGCACAATATTAATCGCTAGTGTTCAGTTGAATCTGTAATGTTGCCACTATCACGTCTGAAAAATTCATGACTGAATAGCTTACATTAAACTATACTTATTTACAATACTTTAACCATCTTACGTATTAACATTAATGTTGTGCAGCATAATCCTATAGGGTTTGACTAACCAAAAGTAATGGTACAAATTCGTGCTCTCTTATGGCCTAGAAAATCTTCACCCAAAACAATAAATAAATGCAAGCTCAAGACATAGAAAAAACATATGAACCGTGAATTTAATTTTCAAAGAATATTCTTTAGAATTTATTTTATTTACTAGCGATTCATCAAGAACACTAACACACTTAATCACACTATGTGAGCGTGGAAGTCGTTGCCAGGAAGTAACTGATGAAATAATAACCCAATTGCTTTTAACAAATGGGAATTTATTCACTTCAATAGCGCCTAAAAGCATTTTTTTAAGAAACAGATTTAAAATTATAATCAGAAAGCACCCTCTAAATATCAAGTTACAATTTATTCACAGACAGAAAGAAACAAGTTTTGACTGTATGAGCTTTCGGGCAGAAAACCTTGCCGCTCCCTT
The DNA here is from genome assembly GCF_021461385.2 of Schistocerca piceifrons. NCBI lineage: Eukaryota > Metazoa > Arthropoda > Insecta > Orthoptera > Acrididae > Schistocerca > Schistocerca piceifrons. The sequence goes on from NC_060141.1 coordinate 493,522,920, forward strand.
TTGACGCGGTCGTAGTTACGACCGCTCACGACAGCCTCTGAAAGAATACACTGGTGCAAATCTGCAACACACCAGATTACTTTAAACTAAAAGTTTTAACAATTTACACAAGCGCACAAACTATGCACCCCAGTAGGAGGATAGAAATGGTACAAAACACTAAAAATTAAAATATCAACTTTGCCACCGAAGGTGCAATTTGATTTTAACTTCTAAGAAAGTCTTACGGTGAAAGGGTGGCAACCTTATATACTAAAATGATCATTTAAATAAAAGTCCATGAAATACAATCTTATATAAAATTTTACAACATTGGTCAAACAAGTTAAGATGCTCTACAGTACACAAATACGGCCTCTCAAGATGATAGGCAAGATCGAAACATATTTTAGGAATTAGGCCGTTACTATCCAAGCAACAAATTCGTTAACACACAAAATCCGACAAATATGACAGAGGCAGCTCCGAACGACAGACAGACACTAACTGCCTGACAAATGCGGGTGAGAGACAGACGAGCAAGCTGATGACGAGAGACTGACCAAGAAAACAAGTAGATTTTAACAAGAGTAAATCAAACAACATATCACCAATCACTTAATTCTAATAAACTGCGATTTCTCGAGAAGACCTGGCGCAGCACCCCCAAATCGCTCTCCCGAACCATCCGCTACCAGCTGCTTCAACGGATGTTGGAAGGCGCGCCGATCTCCTGTCTCACGGCGTCGCAGCTCGCACCGGCCACAATGATGCTGTGGGTTGACTCCTGTTGCTCTCGTGTCGACCGTGAAGTCACTACCCCTCGCTATACGCCCCGGCCCACTGGACTCACGTGTCGATCTCACATGCGCCGACGCTCAAGACGGACAAGTGATCTTGTGTTTCAGTGAGCGACCGTCCAACCGATCGATCCAACCGCCAATGACCATTGCCTGAGCAAACTCGAGCGGACTGGCTACCTAACGTGCAGACTGAGATGAAGGAACTAAGCCCCGACCTGGCGACCACTCGCTGAGTTCTCTTACTGGCGGAGTGGTAAGACTCTCATTTATCCGGCTTTAAAGATTGATCCGAACGAAAGACATACTAGCACTCCGGAGTACAGACAGACACTAACTGCCTCGCAAATTCGGACGAGAGACAGACTAGCTAGCTGGGGAGGAGAGACTGACCCAGACTGACCCCATACTCACCAACTGGCGAACTCATAGTGCCCCTTAATGCACGTGAACAGGCAACCTCTCCCCTTTCCCACCAGAAGGAGACACCAAAGCTGCGATTGCCACAGCGGCGCCACCGCCAGAAACGGAGGGCGACTGCTTCACACTACGCTCTGCAGCGGAGCGCTCTTCAAAACCACAATTTTTAGCACGGTTCAACATACTAGTGAAATAATCAACCCTATTCCCAGGATACATTATTCTAATAACACAACGAAATCCAACTTTTATCTACCTATCACCATATGAGTAAATGTCCATTATACTAACTACTGCATGAGTTATTACAGCGCTATGCCTACCTGGCGACTCCGTTCTCGATGAAGACTTCTGTCACATCTGAAAACAACGTGTGAAGGCAGTGCATAGCACATACTACAATAAAGAACATAACTAATCATCCTTTGATAGTAAAGATCTTAGTGATCGTAATGCAGATCTTTGAATCAGTAATAATAAAACCATTTTTAAAAATACCTACATGCGAGGCACACAGATGCAGTTACCACTGCCATGACTCCAGGCTGGTCGTCCTGAAGAGGCGACGTTGCACTTGTGATCAGCTGGGTGCTGAGTTGTCACGACTGGCTCTTTCCTCAGCCGCCGCATAGGTTGTACTCTGTAACTGAGCGATGTTCTTGGTGGTAAGACAAGAATTCTTGGTCTTCCATCATACCCCACATACTCTCTTTCACCTTCTATTATGGGCCGTGTTTGTAACTTCACCCGTGTTCCTAACTTCACGTACTCATAGACAAGATTTGGTCGAGAAAATACTGCTTATGCCCCTTGCACTGATTGCCCAGTGCTACCATGTCGAGTCCACAAGCCCATCGTCATGTCATTATTGTGATAAACTCGCCATTCCCACATGGATGTCCAACACTACAGTGGCGTGGCCGGTTTCGGTGGCCAACTTAGCATCAAACGCCAGCGGAACTTCCCCGGAAAGTGGTGCAACACACTCAGTGGTGTGTCCATACTCCTTGGATGAACTGCAACTAAAATTGTGCAATGAAACCAGTGGCGTGCCCATACCCCAACGAAAAACTCCAACGAAATGGCGCAACGCAACCAGTGGCGTACCAATACCCCAACGTAAAACTCCTCCAAATAAAGGATGCAACACAACCAGTGGCGTGCCCATCCTCCAACGAAAATTAAGGCGAGCAGCTCCCAAGCTGATATCTTGGAACCATGGATGAAGGATATCAGACGAATGCCATATTCCTTGACTGCCAGAAAGCGTTTGACTCGGTGCCCCACTGCAGACTCCTAACTGAGGTACGAGCATATGGGATTGGTTCCCAAATATGTAAGTGGCTCGAAGACTTCTAAAGTAATAGAACCCAGTACGTTGTCCTCGACGGTGAGTGTTCATCGGGGGTGAGGATATCATTTTGAGTGCCCCAGGGAAGTGTGGTAGGTCCATTGTGGTTTTCTATCTACATAAATGATTCGGTTGGAAACTTTCCTCATGTCAGCACGTTGTATGTGTCGCCACCGGATCCAACCTTGAGTGAAATCTCTAAAAAGCTAATCATTTGCATATCACAGCATCTTGTTCCTGTCGGTTAAATTTAGCGTCTGTAGCACGTCATCTTCGTGGTGTAGCAATTTTAATGGCCAGTAGTGTATGTAATGCGTGACATTGGCTAAAAATTTTAAAATTTATTATACGTTCCCTAGTATCCCGATAAATGTCTGATCAGTTTGTTTTGTAAGTTATCAACCCCTCCAAAATTCATGTACAACGCTGTTAGCAACCCCGGGTATCAACATACAGAAAACATGGAATGTGGTATAAAACCACGTCCACGACAAAAAAAAGACAATTAAATAAAAAGAGCAATGCTATGATTAATAAATTTGCGCCAGATTCTTAGACTGTGGCGAAGTTAAAATAAAAGAAGAGAGAGAAATACTTGACCTTATTGAATGCTGACTGCATCTCTGAGCCAAACTGGAGAGATGCTGGGCACAATTCGCCAAACGCTAGGTATCGGGGTTGACAGGTGGACGTGCCACCTAAATCATTAAGCTAATACACTCATCGCCACCCCCCATTAAGTACCACAGTTACTATCAGGCAACAGATGATTTATGGAGGAAATTATAATGTGGCACTGTTTGGGGTCAGTTTCAGAGTTGAGCCTTTGGCATAATTCTGTTTATGATAATTTAATAGCGTATCACTCGTATCTGGCAAAGGACCCCGATAATAAAGGTCAGATTCAACTACTAAATTATACAAAATTTATGACATCAGAAAGTGATTTATTGCGAGAATTCGTAAAATTTTGCAAGGCACAAATACTAAATGGAATATAAATAAGAACAATGCAACTTGGGTAATGACATGTTGGCTGGATTCGCCTACAGGAGTGGGAACAACTATCACACTGCAGAACGCTACCAACTTTGTGAGTGAGAGAATGCATTAACACGTTGCACCTGACTATTACAAACAAATCGATAGGTGATGAGAGCCCTTACCAGATCACACGTGCAAGTTGTGGCTCTGTACGGCGACATGGCAACAGCGTAAGCTGAGAGGGGTGAAATTAATTACACTGAACCGATTCTGCGAACACATTACCACCTGCAAGATAGGTCGCCCAGGGAAGATGTTGCAGCTGCCCTCAGTGGCGGTCCGTGCCCTGGCATAAAGGAAATTGGAAATTTGTGCTAAGGTCTTATGGACCAAACTGCTAAGGTCATCGGTCCCTAAGCCTACACACTAGTTAATCTAACTTACACTAATTTACACTAAGGACAACACATACACACCCATGCCCAAGGGAGGATTCGAGCCTCTGACGGGGGACGGGCATAAAGACCCGACCGAAATAGTGCGAGCGGGAAACGACAAACAATAGCGACTGTCGTCACCAAGTGGTAACAGACGGAGGCAGACTACCGTAACAGTAGTGCTTTGACTCTTGCGATTACCTTCACTCTCGCTGACCACAACTGAAGAACTCTGAAATTCGCTCTGACGGCCCAGAAGTGCAAAACGTCAGATCCCTCCAGCCATCGAGAAGCGAATCTCACTGAACTCGTTATTTCGCCTTCACACCGAAAGATATGCGGCTTGTCCACAGCGCACAGGAAAATCTCCAAGCGTGAGAGGCTACAGAAACAGTTCCCAATCATATTCTTAGATTCTGTCGCGACTTTCCCTTCCAAACCAATACAACAGATTTTCTTTCTATCGCGGGTCGCCCCGTAAAATTTGGAGTGCACACTTTTTCGTCAGGTGACAACATACTGGTCCACCAATCACATGGCGTTTTCCGGTCTGTGTACAGGAAAGCATAGGAATGAAACTGTCTCTGGCCGTTGGACAGCAGTGGTCGACGTAGGCGCCGTACGGTCGACCCCGTGAACGCAGATATTAAAATTCTCCCAACATCGCAGACAGTGCTGCCGTCCAGCACCGTCTCGTAGCCGAGCGGCGGGCCCAGTGCACTAAAACGATTTGCGAGGCGCCAGCCCCGACGCTGCCCACCCTGCTCACCTCAGTAAAAAAGACGAAATAACCGGGTTCAAATGGTTCAACTGTCTCTGATCACTATGCGACTTAACTTCTGAGGTCATCAGTCGCCTAGAACTTAGCACTAATTAAACCTAACTAACCTAAGGACATCACACAGATCCATGCCCGAGGCAGGATTCGAACCTGCGACCGTAGCGGTCACTCGCCTGCAGACTGTAGCGCCTAGAACCGCAGGGCCACTTCGGTCGGCAAATCACCGGGTACCCCGTGTGGTGCCATGAGCGAGCGAAAGTCTGCTCTTGTCGCTCAGGTAGCCATGGCGCCACACATCGTCCCACGCCTAATAAAGTGTGCTAGCCCCGTCACGCAGTTAGTATCTAAAGAAAATCAAAGCTGTCATTCCAGATTTCATTACTCAAATGACCTTAACTGACCGTCACAATTCGGGAACTTAATAAATAAGAAAATGTTGAATTAAGGTAAAAGAAATTGGAAGGTATCTAGCCACGAGGGCTTAGAGTCTTTTAGTAGTTCTACCGGAATTTTATCTATTACCGGGGCCTTGTTTTGACTTATATCTTTCAGAGCTTTGTCAAATTCTTCTCGCAGTATCATATCTCCCATCTCATCTTCATCTACGTCCTCTACCATTTGTATAATATTGGCCTCAAGTATATCTCCCTTTTATAGACCCGCTGTATCCTCCTTCCTCCTTTCTGCTCTGGTTTTCCTTCTGAGCTCTCGATATTCATTCAAGATATTCTCTTTTCTCAAAAGGTTTCTTCATTTTTCCTGTAGGTGGCATCAATCTTTTCCGTAATGACATATGCTTCTGTTAATATGCTCCAGTTAATATACACAGTTAATACTACGAGAAATCCAATATGAAGATGAACCTGAAAATTATCGAGAACCAGTTCATGGAATAATAAATAACTATTCAAAAAAGTGAGTAGTTTCAGTTTTATATACTTTCATTCAATTAACAGTCACGCATTCTAAAATATCCGTAATGGACAAGCGTAATCCAATCTACATTTGGAATGCCCCTCCTTGACTCTTGAGCAGAAAGGCGTGCAGTAAACTCCTGCACCCAATTTCAGTAAGCTGACACAAGAATTCAAAACGCTTAAAGAAAATCCACACTCTTTCAAATCCAAACGAAAGCGTTTCCTCAAGGCCCACTCCTTGTGTTCTGTCAAGGACCACCAAAAAAGTGAAAAAATTAAACTACTTCTGTATTACATTGTTGATTAAATTTATTTAAACTTATGGTTTGCCGTCTGCGTAGGATTAATTTACGTTTCATTTGATCTATTGGTACTCTTCTGTTATAATTTCGTGTACTGACTCGTTCCATGACCATGGAGACTTGCTCGTCAATTTGGTGAACATGACACACACTTTTCGATCAAAAGTATCCGGACACCTGGCTGAAAACAACTTAAAGTTCATGGCGCCCTCCATCGGTAATGTTGAAACTGAATATGGTGTTAGCCCACCCTTAGCCTCGGTGACAGCTTCCACTGTCGCAGGCATACTTTCAATCAGGTGCTGGAAGGTTACTTGGGGAATGGCATCCCGTTCTTCTCGGAGTGCTGCATTGAGGAGAGGTGTCGATGTCGGTCGGTGAGGCCAGACACAAAGTCGGCGTTTAAAACATCCCAGAAGTGTTCTGTAGGATTCAGGCCAGGACTCTGTGCAGGTCAGTCCATTACAGGGATGTTATTGTCGTGTAACCACTCCACCAAAGACCTTGCATTATGAACAGGTGCTCGATCGTGTTGAAAGATGCAATCGCCATCCCTGAATTGTTCTTCAACGGTGGGAAGCAAGAAATTGCTTAAAACATCACTGAATCACTGAAGGCCTGTGCTGTGATAGCGCCACGCAAAACAACAAGGGGTGCAAGACCCCTTCATGAAGAATACGACCGCACCATAACACCAACGCTTCTGAATTTTACTGTTTGCACTACACACGATGGTAGTTGACGTTCACCGTGCATTCGCCATTACCACACAATCCCATCGGATAGCCATATTTTCCATCGTTCAATCGTCCAATCGCTCCTTTCACCAAGCGAGACGTCGTTTGGCATTTACCGGGGTGATGTGTGGCTTAATAACAGCCGCTCGACCATAAAATCCTAGATTTCTCCCTCCCGCCTAATTTTCTTAGTATTTGCAGTGGATCCCGATGCAGTTTGGAATTCCTGGGTGATGGTCTGGATAGATGTCTGCCTGTTAGACAATACGACCGAAGTGGCCGTGCGGTCCTAGGCGCTGCAGTCTGGAACCGTGAGACCGCTGCGGTCGCAGGTTCGAACCCTGCCTCGGGCATGGATGTGTGTGCTGTCCTTAGGTTATTTAGGTTTAACTAGTTCTAAGTTATAGGGGACTAATGACCTCAGAAGTTGAGTCCCATAGTGCTCAGAGCCATTTGAACCATTTGAACAAAACGACCCTCTTCAACTGTCGGTGGTCTCCGTTAGTCAACAGACGAGGTCGGCCTGTACGCTTTTGTGCTGTACTTGTCCCTTCACGTTTCCACTTCACTATCACATCGGAAACAGTGGACCTATCGATGCTTAGGAATGTGGAAATCTCGCTTACAGACGTATCACCCAAGTGCCACCCAATGACCTGACCACTTTCAAAGTCCGTGAGTTCCGCGGAGCACCCCATTCTGCTCTCTCACGATGTCTAACGAGTACTGAGGTCGCTGATATGGAGTACCTGGCATCAGGTGGCAACAAAATGCACGTAATATGAAAAACGTATGTTCTGGGGGTGTCCGTAAACTTTTGATCACATAGTGTATAAAATAAAAATCTCCTTACTTTTATACTTTTTTGAAAGTTGTTGTTCGGCATTTCATTTCGAGGAATGAGTTTTGTACCTTCATTCCGTTTATTAGTTCTGAAAAGGACATTTCTGTGCGGGAAGTTCACATATTACGGACGTAACATGATGTCATATAAAGCTACCAGAGGAAAATCTATACGCACTACATAACGTCCCTGCAAACGAAGCAATAGTTCTTATCTTCAAACATCATAAACTTGGCTTAAAATTTCGTGCACATCGACGGTTAGACGGTGGTCCAACAGTAAAAGAGCCGTAGAAAGCTGGGACGATGCGGAAAAGTATGTGTCCAATGTTGAGAAAGTAAGGATAACTAAACCAGGGTGTAACTCATTCACTCTCATACAAAACGCTTTAAAATATAAGTTTTTGTCTGTTACTTTTAACTTCTTTCTTTGCTTATCGAACCTTACCGAGTCATTTTGGACTCACTAACAAACTGATAAAATCCTAGTTCCAATTCTTGATACAGATATGACACCGTTGATATGCAGTACACTGTCAACAAAAATGGCTCTGAGCACTATGGGACTCAACTGCTGAGGTCATTAGTCCCCTAGAACTTAGAACTAGTTAAACCTAACTAACCGAAGGACATCACAAACATCCATGCCCGAGGCAGGATTCGAACCTGCGACCGTAGCGGCCTTGCGGTTCCAGACTGCAGCGCCTTTAACCGCACGGCCACTTCGGCCGGCCACTGTCAACACCCAATGTATTAAAACACAAGTCTTATATTTCTCTTCTTAAATGAATTGCTTGTAGGTGAAGCATCGCATTCGGCTACCACCTTATCGAAAGGTAATTTCAACTACGCATTTTCCGCAAGAGTGGAGTGTGCATGAAAGATTATAACTCATGGAACTATGGTTTGCTTATCGCAGACGTATTTGTGTAACGGATCAAAATAAAACTTTACCTCACTGAAACCAGTGTTCATCTGGTTGTGGAAAGACAGTCGACCATTTCCTCTATATGTGGCAATATCGGATTATGATCCACCACATACAGATAACGACAACAGAGCCGTAAAATGTGCATGCGTCGTGGCCTTAACTCTTGTTCTGAGGAAGCAACAGAATATTCGAGACTTGAGTCATAGTTATTGTTACTGATGGAGAATATTTGTGACTCTTAATATGCTCCCTCCTACGTATATCTCGCGAAGAGACCACGAGGGTAAAATCAGAGAGATTAGAGCCCACACAGAGGCATACCGATAATCCTTCTTTCCACGAACAATACGAGAATGGAATAGAAGGGAGAACCGATAGAGGTACTCAAGGTACCCTCTGGCACACACCGTCAGGTAGCTTGCGGAGTATGGATGTAGATGTAGATGTAGATGTAGATGTAGATATGCCTTTACTAACTTCACTCTATGTTGTAGGAAATTCATAACGTATGTTCGTGTGTGTACCCATTACGTTAAGCTGCATCCAACAACAAGGCGTTAGCCCTGTTGAAATCACAGGGGTCTGCAATGCAACAATCGACCTCTGGTGTCAACAACATTACCTCGAATACCGCGAGTCCATCGACCTAAAAGTTCAATGGTCGTGTACAGTGTAGAGACACCATTTCACCAAACAAGGTGTACGGCAAGGCTTGGAGCACGATTTACGACGCAGCGGCACAATACTGAACTAGACTGTTCTACCGTCGCCCTTAAAGCTGGATTATATCTGGACCGCGACCGTTGGTGGGAGCGACATATAGCTGAGTAATACCCGGCTATTATCACAACATAAATCAGCAGCCATCGGGCCGCTAACGAGATTACGAAAGGCAGATAACGATTCCTGACGGATAATTAGCGACGCCGACGCGCCTCTGATATATTCGAGAGGGCGGAGCGGGCTGTCGCCATGTGGTACGCCTTTTGTGTCACTGCGCATGCGTTGGGGTCTGGTTGCCAGGTAACGAGCGTCCTTTTGCAGTCAACGAACCTCAGGCCGCACTGCTCCCCAATCCGCACCTATTATCTGTAATAATTCACAACTCGGATGCTGACGTCTTGCCGAGTTAAGGTTACGGAATAAAAGGTGGAGCAAAATTTCGTATCGTGTTTATTCATTACAACGGAAACGTACTACTAAAACGTTTCTGGCTGCTTTCCACTATATTTTTGGAGTGTTCCGCTTGTATGTTCACATTGTGCTCTTCAGATCTCAAGGATATTTGCGCTTTACGTGAACTAAAAACGATAGAGATATAGAGATAAACGAAGACGGAAAAAGAAGACGTCGAGCTCAAGTTGACTACTTCATTATTTTCATATTCTGTTGATTATTTTCACTTTGTCACGCTACGATGTGGAAGTTGTAGTTTGATTATTAGAAATATATAGTGAAGCAAAGAATATACAACTATGTATAGACGTTTCAGATGGGTGAATTTCAATTATTTTTTTATGATGCTCAATATGTATTTAAACTGACTGCCGAAACCACACTAAACACACACACACTCACACATTAACACACACACACACACACACACACACACACACACACACTAGCGCATGCGTGTACACAAAAAGACTCACAGTTATTTATTTCGAATTTCCCTATGGAAATTAATGTGTTGTTCACCTCTAGTAGTAACTGAATTTAAGGTCGATCCTTTCTGCATGGTTGATTCACTACAGTGTTCGTCGAATATTATTAGGTGTGTTTTACTTGTCCCGGTCTGTGGCATTCAGGTTAAGATTTTCGTAGTGGATATAATTTTTAGTGCCCCGAAGCTGAACCCTACTTACTTCATTCGACGACGTTTCGGGGAATGCAGCTGATCGTCGTTCATCATTACTCAAATTGTTCCTCCTAAGCATTTTCCAGAAGTCTTCAGGTACCTGAAGATGTCTGTCAGGTACCCATATCATACGTCATACGTGAAACTGGACGACGGTCTGTAATTTCGGAGTATCATCGACTACGCAGTGCACCTGTAGATTCACATCTGATAGTTTTCTGAAACATCGACCTGTTTTTAAAATCACATTGCATGAAAGAATATATGATACGTAACGTGACATCGCTATTGGTACAGGCAGCTGCTGGTACTCTCATTCAGAGAAAGATTGAAAATAACCGTCACGAACAATTACTTTATCACACTCTTTTGTGCAGCAAGTAGCTTACAAGTAAGTGTTACGTTGGAACAGAAAGTAACTCCATACAGTATTTATGAATGGCAGTACAAAAGTGAAGAAAAAATGGTTCAAATGGCTCTGAGCACTATGGGACTCTGCTTCTGAGGTCATCAGCCCCTAGAACGTAGAACTACTCAAACCTAACTAACCTAAGGACATCACACACAGCCATGCCCGAGGCAGGATTCGAACCTGCGATCGCAGCGGTTGCGCGGCTCCAATCTGTAGCGCCTAGAACCGCTCGGCCACCCTGGCCGGCAAAGTGAAGAAAGAAACGTATCAATGATTTAAGGTTATTTCCCGGTTACGTTTTGCAATTTATATTAAACAAAGTAAAAATTGATCTTAAGGGTTAAACTCGAACGTAGCCTCGAAGTCAGTAATATAGCATTACTAGCAATAATAATACTTTTAAAGACTTACAGATCTAGGTTAACAACTTTCTAAGTTTACGCTTGGTTTCCGTTTTACGACAAATACAAAATTTATTTGGAGAGACAGAACTACATGATGAACGGACGAAACAGTCGAAACACGTTATGATACTTTACGAGTACTGACTTTTGCATGTAAATGCGTATTATAATAACAGGTCCGCAAAATATCGCTGAATTAAAATTACTATTATGTGTAGCATCAGGACACCATAAATCATGTTTATTTCATTAATACTAACAAGGAACGCTTTGAGTGCGAGGTCGCAAGTTCAAATCTTTAGTAATACTCATTTGAAAGTGTTGTGTTAACAATTAAGACAGGAAAAATATTAGATGGTAACGATTCAGCATGTGCAGGAGTTCGACTAAAAATGAGTGTCCGGAAGGTGCAGACATCAGCCTTCCATGGGATGTGTTTATTACACTTACAAAATGGACGTCGTAGACATTCAAGAAATGCTCAAAACAAACTATTAACTTGCACTAAGAACACCGAATGAAAAACGGCGCGCCACAGTCACACAAAGGTTCGCACTATGAAAATCGAAGGCGAACTCTTTGGGAGTTAGAAACCGTGTTGGACGATGAGGTAGGTGGCCACTCTTAAAGAATGTATATAGAATCAGATTGGTATAAACTGGTGACCAGAACTGATGGAACGTGACGGCAGGCAACCGAATGCGAAACAGCCTGTCATGGAGCCTATCGTGAGACCGGCGGCCGGCCGAAGTGGCCGTGCGGTTAAAGGCGCTGCAGTCTGGAACCGCAAGACCGCTACGGTCGCAGGTTCGAATCCTGCCTCGGGCATGGATGTTTGTGATGTCCTTCGGTTAGTTAGGTTTAACTAGTTCTAAGTTCTAGGGGACTAATGACCTCAGCAGTTGAGTCCCATAGTGCTTAGAGCCATTTGAACCATTTTTTGAGACCGGCCATATTGTAGCGCGTAGCTGCCGGTAGTACGATGATATTTTTTATAGGCACAGAAAAAAAACATCCATTGGTTCCAGGTGATATGAATTGCAATGTCACACAGTTTTCACGAGGGATAATTTGTTGTAAAGGACCATGATTTTTGTACGCAGCCCAGGAATGAATAGCCGGCCGGAACGGCCGAGCAGTTCTAGGCTCTTCCGTCTGGAGCGGCACAACCGCTACGGTCGCAGGTTCGAATCCTGCCTCGAGAATGGATGTGTGTGTTGTCTTAAGGTTAGTTACGTTTAAGTAGTTCTAAGTTCTAGGGGACTGATGATCTCAGATGTTAAGTCCCATAGTGCTCAGAGCCATTTGAACCAGAAATGAATAATAATCAAGGCATTTTCAGCACTTATTGGACAAAAGCAGTACTCATACCATAGTTATAGTTCTCTTACGCCCATTTTCCCATTCTTGCATGCTATGACGTAAATATTCCCTACAGCCCTTGCAAGATCACGCACACGAGAAAGAGTCGCAGGCGTCAGAGCACAACCAACTTCTCGCAGTACAGTAAATTATTTTCCAGCCAATTTACCATCCAGATTAACAGTCGCTAGATAGAACTCTCTTGGTACCTCTAATTTTCAGGGTGGCTTTCATAAGCAGTTCGTCTTAAAATCTCGCTTGAACGGAGTTGAAAACAGATTTCTTATTGAAGGAAGGGATTCGTTTGTTTATCTCATATACAAATTTTCGGGCTGGTTCCTGTTCGTTGTCGGGTTGTCGTTTTGTTTCAAATTTCTTTATCTTACGTCTTCCAATTCTGTAGAACTGTTTGAAGCTATGCAATCATCCCCTGAAATCACCGTAATCTATGTCGCCCTCAGTTCGATGCGAATAACGTAGTAAGTCACCATCACGCACATTATGTAAATTATATCCAACATCCTTGTAACACGCAAAGACCTGTTCTTATAACAAGTGCACTTTGTCCTGTTTTGAATATCCGTAGTTTTTATTATGCAGTACACGGTCATATTGCTGAGGCATTATTCGAAATCTGTTCATAACTTTTTTTTTTTTTTTACTGTGGATGAGCTTCCACGTGTGTAATATGTTTAACAGCAGCTCCTTAGACAACGATTGTCCTTTACTACGTTTTACTGGAGACGGAATTGTTGGCTTCTTGGCTCCCTGTCTGATAAGAATGATGAACTACAAAGGTCAACACCTATTTTGGTATCACTTCGACTTGTTAAGCATCTATCGTCGCCATTGTACTCCTCATGTACATTGTTCGCACAGTCGAGAGTATACGGCAGCACACTTACCACTGACTCATCTTGCAGAAACGCTAATATTTAATCTACAACTTCTCTCTCACTCTGAGGAATTCCTTGGGTTCCTTTCTGACGAAATGTCAACTTCAGAAACATTTGTTTTTTTCTTTATTTATCGTTGCCATTGCTCTGCTTTGTGTCGACATCACTACTACTGTGATGAGCTACCCGTCGACTAAGCAGTTCAGCTGCGCTCATGTGATCACCATTGGATACCTCCAGTCCCGCCTCCTGTTGCCATTAGCATCCAATATTGTGGTTGCATGGTAGACAACATGTGGGGCGTCGAGTTCCGTAAACACCATTGGCCTTTTGTGACCTCGCTCTCAAGGGGTTACTTATTAGACACGGACGTACCCAAAAATAAAGAGGAGGCCAGAATTCTTTTAGACGAACCTCTTATTCGCCACAGCATTTGAAATTAAATCTTAATTCCACTTGCCGCGTCGCTGGCAGGCTTTAACGACCCCACATCTGCAATATTAAACTGACGAAAAAAGACATATGGGAACACAGCGCAGGCACAATGCCGCAGCCCGTCGCGTCCAGTGCCCTGAATAAATGTCGGCCCCATTCCTGAGGGGTCGCGTGACCGCCGATATTCAATTTCCTACGGCATTACTGCCCGCCCGCCAGCGCCTACCACCAGACAGACGAGCGCCAAATTGGAAGCCGGTCCCGCTCTCCGTCGGAAAAAACAACTGCAGAGAGGGAAAAACAGTGCAATTATTGTTTTATAGGACGGATAACAAAGAGATACGTCGGAAGTATTCTGTCAACGGTAGCGACTCGAAATACTTTGCATTGGGCATTTACAGGAGACGCGAATCCGGTACACGCTACGTGTACATCACTTTTGAGTCCAGTGAGTTACGTTTTAAAGAGGACAAAAATTGCTCACTCACGAGGAGGACACAACAAGTGCCTTCACCTGATTTCCCAGGAACTTCGCCCAGTAGAAGAGGGGCCAAAATAAGCGAACACATGTCAGATACTCGATCGTTTCTGAAAAAAAACGGCGGTCAAACTTTTCGAGGTGTTTTCGAGGTAATTTATGTGCTTTTTACCACGTGATCTACTCAGACACGTGTAGCTCAGTGGTTAGCATTGCGGCTTCTCAATTTTGCACCTTGTCTTGGAAACGCGATAACTGTTTCTGTTTATTTTATTTTATTTTATTTTTACTTTTTTATTTGTCTACCCATCTCTGTTTCTTATCAAACTAGGGGATATATAGGCATTTTATTAATTGCAAAATTACAACTGGATTCACAATGAGTGTCATACATTTATTATACAGGGTGTCCCAGCTATCTTGTCCACCCAAAATATCTCTGGAACAATAATAACTATTGGAAAACGACTTCCACCGGTATCAATGTAGGGCTGGGAGCCATGAATGTACATATTTGGAAACATTCTAAAACGAAAGCATATGTGCTTTTTAACACAAACTTATGTTTTTTAAAATGGACCTTCTATATTTTTTCTTCAGCAATCCATAGCATGACAAAGCACATACACAATGGCGTTGATTGCATCGCAATATTCCCATTACATCCCGAGATATTAAGACGCGAAGTTGACGCTTGAAACAGCCGACATGCGCTGCTAGCGCACGTCCTGAGGCTCAGGCGTGAACCCCATGCTGCCCGTAATCGCGATGTGATTGACATGCGTAATCACACTTCCATACTTATCAAGAGGTCCGAAACGAATAATACGGTCTGCTGCCATCCTGCATTAACGTCGTACATTCCAGCAGGTATTTATCCCATAGGCTAGGGGTGATGCGGTTCTGTAACATATCTGTGTACCGCAACGTTAGTCACAAAGTTAACTTCGCTTATCGTTAATCCGTTACTAAAAAGGTAATGCCGTTCAACGTTAAAACTTTACTATAGATCTAGCGCAAGTGACAGTTAATCATTCACTCGTAATAGTAAAATTCATGTTGATGGTTTTAGTGAAACGAGCAAGTGGACTAAAAGTTTTACCGTTGTTTAGGTAAAAATGTTTTGATTTGGGAAGTTCAGGTAGGACATAGAAGGTGAAAGTAAACATGTTTAACCAATTAGTTTTATTATCACATAATTATCAATGTTATGTTTATCTAATGCGTTAAATGACAAATTGTTGCAAACAAATGTTTCTTAACATCACTGGGTAAAATGGTCCTTTGTAGAAACTTCCACTGTGATACCAGCAATATATACTAATCATAGCGTTCACATCTCATGCTCAAAGTGAGGCCCATTGGCTTGCATACATAGGGTGACTCTGCGGATGAAGGAAGCCGTACTTCGTGCTACTGTTTCCTCTTTGATGGCTGTACAAGCATCAATAATGCGTTGCTTCATGTCCCCTGGTGTTGTTGGTTCATGTTGGTAAACAGCATCCTTCACTGCTCCCCAAAGAAAATAATCCAGCGGTGTAAGGTCCGGAGATCGGGCAGGCCACCTAACTGGGCCACCTCGTCCAATCCACCACCACGGCGTGCGCTAGCAGCGCATGTCGGGTGTTTCAAGCGTCCACTTTGCGTCTCAATTACCTCGGGATGTAATGGGAATATTGCGATGCAATCAACGCCATTGTGTATGTGCTTTGTCATGCTATGGATTGCTGAAGAAAAAATATAGGAGGTCCATTCCAAAAAACATAAGTTTGTGTTAAATAAGACATATGCTTTCGTTTTAGAATGTTTCCAAATATGTAAATTCAGGGGCCCCAGCCCTACATTGATACCGGTGAAAGTCGTTTTCCAATAGTTGTTAATGTTCCAGAGATATTTTGGGTGGACAAGATAGCTGGGACACCCTGTATAATGCATGTGTGTATAGTATGTTTAGGGGTTAAAATCTTTTCAAGTTCTCATATTCTTATATTTCATGCTCATATCAGTTCTTGTATTAATTCTCATATTTTATTCGTACATCTATTCCCCTGGAAGATTTGGTGCATTCTCTTGGATCGTAGAGACATTCTAAACGTAGGTATTTCGAACACTACGAGCAACCGACGAAGGCTGGTTTGCGACAGTGAAATTTCTTCGTACAAATCTCATTCGAGAAAGAAACGTCGTTGGCATTGGTGAAGATTTCTGCGCGTTGGCAATAATTTCGCGGCAGACCAAGCATAACGCATCGTTTTTCAAAAAACTGGCGATTGCAACTGATTATGGACCAAAATACCTTACAGGAATTTCACCGAAAACAGTTTCAAATAATTTGCTCATTTTTTTTTATATTCATTCACCTCACTTAGAATTAGTAGTTAAATAAGGACGACGTTATATCAGTATACACTGGAAAAGACTTGTGTACTAATTTTCTTCAGAAATGGGTGTATAAATTAAAAACAAAAATAAATGCAAAAACCGGCTTTTGAAAACTAGATGCAAAATTAATAAGCTTCGACGCTAACCTCTGTACCACCATTGCCACCATTTTGTCTGAGGATATAGCACTGGAATGGCGCATAAAATACCTGGAAAATACTTCGAAAACTTTGACCTTCGCTTTTTCAGAAATAGTCGAGTACCTATGGATAAGCCAAGACACGCTTTGGCTTATTTTGAGCTTTCTTCCACTGAACGAAGTTTCTGGAAAATCGGCTTATGACACTTTATTCGCGTTCTCCTCGTGAGCTAAAAATTCGATGCACAACCTGACAGATATTATCTTGGACCCAACAACAAATTTATTTTTTTAATCATCCAGTTGTCGGAAACGAGTCAGCATTAAGCAGGCATAAGAAGGCTACATCTGTGACGGGGAGATAAACAGGAATTACTTTCCCCAAACATTTAAGTTACATAGTGTTGTGACGTCCCGACTTTAGCGTTGACCTATTAAACAGCATATAGCACTGTAATGCCTGCTTGATGGTCACGGTGCATAACATGGAGAGCTACGTTTGGAGAGAACTGCAATACATGTATTCCATTATACTTATTGGAGCTACATTAAAACCGAAGTGTCATTTTATGACTGTCTTCCAATGTTCTCGGGTATTCAGCCGTGTGGCGCCGTCAAAAGGCTGTAATATTTCGACAAGTTGACTTCTTGTCATCTTCACGCGGTCTTCATGACTGATCATCTTCCACTGGACGTCGCCTTATATAGCCATCCATTCTCTCCACTCTTCTTTTCAAAAAATAGCCGCACTTTCTATTTAGTTCTAGTTTTATTTACCATAACTCATGATTATCATTTGCCAGCAAATACAAATCTGGAAGATCCAGACAGAATCCGATTACGACATCAGTTGTAGAGTTGGGGAACCAGTCACACAGTTTAATTGTCTACAGAGCCACATGACTGTAAGAATCACATGATAGCAGAAGCATGGAACGCGAATAAAGGATTAAAATTTGTAAGCTGTCTTACGTGAGAAGTGACGAAACGGCATGATAGACGCTAGCACGAACAGTTTGCACAACTATGGAGTGAAGTGGATCGTTAGTAAGACATTGTGTTCGCATTCAGAAGAGGAGAGTCAAGCAACCGTTGCCAACCTTTCACATAATCGGTTGAGGAAAAATACTTGAAAAGGAAATAGCCGCTTCCCTATCCCCTACTTTCCCAGTCGGATCTTGTGCTCAGCCTCTAATGACTCCGCTTCCAAGGACACGTTACACTACGCGTTCATTCCATTGATGTGGGCAAAAAGAAGTCCGGCGGCAAACTAACTTCATTTAAATTCACAGATTAAGTATAAATAAATTATAGAAATGACGAAGGAAATTTATTTTCTATCTTTTTTGAAATAATAATTTATCACAAGAATTTTTAATATCCATTTGATCCCTTCTTAAAACCACTCCCACCGCTAATTACTGAATTATCATCAATCACCCTAACGACCCCTAAAAGTGAATAACCCATATAAATATGGTCCTTTTTTCCATCGCTTTTATGCCACCCTCTTCACATGCACACCTCACACCCCACTCCAAGGGAGCATCTAACCTTTTAAACGTACGTGATTTATAACTGGCTGGTTCAAATGGCTCTGAGCACTATGCGACTTAACTTCTGAGGTCATCAGTCGCCTAGAACTTAGAACTAATTAAACCTAACTAACCTAAGGACATCACACACATCCATGCCCGAGGTAGGATTCGAACCTGCGACCGTAGCGGTCGCCCGGTCCCAGACTGTAGCGCCTAGAACCGCACGGCCACTCCGGCCGGAGATTATATAACTGCAAATATCACAACACACCAGTTTCATTCGTTACGAGCGTTTAGACTTTTGTGTACTCGTGACCGTGGTTTGTAAGGAAATTTAGGGGATCCATTATCAAAAACTGCTATAACAGTTGTGCAGAAGAATTACTAGTAAGGTATTTTTCCTCCAACTGTCGAAGATGATTAATGCAGATAATATTTGTTCCTAACAACTTTTTTTTTCTTTTTTGGGCAGACGATATAAATCTATTGTCACTGAGGAAGAATTATGTACTGCACCATCTCAAGCGTCTGAAAACCTCTAATCTGATGTTTCAACGAAGACAATTTACACTGTGTGCTGGAAATTTACAATTCTGTACTATTAGCCATTTTCGATTTGTAGCGCATTTTGAAGCGAAGCACTGTAAATAGCATAATGGTTTGGGTGCAATCATTCTGTGCACCAGCCAAACCATGGGACGCACATAGTGGGTCATTCAGTTTCCCTTAACGGAACATAATTATTTTAAGAAATCATAATTCTACAAAACAGTCCTCATACTCGGTACATGTACTCACATACGTGTTTTATTTCTTGGTATTATCATTTCTTAAGTTAATTTTAGATTGTTGTAGGGAGCTGTGTGGTTTAAAATACGCCTTCTGCGATTTCGTTTCTGTACATAGTATTGACAGATAGTGAATTAGAACTACTTTCAACGCTTCGCTTTTGAATTGGAATGTTAAAGACTTCGAAATCGGCAATTCGCGAATATCACTAAGGAAATTTATAGCAAAGAGAGGAAACGCCGTCATTGTAACCAACAATACTTTTAGTGTACTGCTGTTACACTGATAGAAGTGAAGATTGTTGCTACATTAAGCTCCATTCAACCAGTACCAAATTTGGGGAGGAGATTCATCACATTCTATTCGGAACTGATGTCCATCGTGAATATCAGCATGAGATGTGACCCACTTGGGAGTAAATAACGTGCTATATTGGTTGTGGCAGAAAACAGACGGCTTTAAAAATGTCTTGCTGTGATTGAAACACGTGCTTTGTTAGGTTAACAATACTGCTGTTTGAAGGCTTGTTTGGGAGTCTATGTCTCACCATCACAAACACGTTATTCTCCATGGAAGCTAAATCAGAGGACCGGACAGGCCAGTTAAGGATCCATACATTCCTCAAGGCTTTTTTGATGTGAACTGCAGTGTGGGTTCTCGTATTACCCTACTGGAATATACCGTTAGTTGCCCTAGTCATGAAGGGTGCGACAGCTTGGTTTATTATTCTTGCAACAAACCGCGGAGCATTCAGACTCCCTTCAACAACTGTCATGTCACCTCAGTTGCCACAACCAATTACTTACCAAACCATGATTCCAGGGTCCGCAGCTCGTGGTCGTGCGGTAGCGTTCTCGCTTCCCGCGCCCGGGTTCCCGGGTTCGATTCCCGGCGGGGTCGGGGATTTTCTCTGCCTCGTGATGACTGGGTGTTGTGTGATGTCCTTAGGTTAGTTAGGTTTAAGTAGTTCTAAGTTCTAGGGGACTGATGACCGTAGATGTTAAGTCCCATAGTGCTCAGAGCCATGATTCCAGGAGTTGAAGCGGCATGCTTATTGAGAATCTCTGCTTGCTGTGAGGTTTCACTAGGTCTTCTACAGAACTTCGGCGTTGATTTGACCGCTACAAACAGAAGCGAGACCCGTAGTTGATTACCAAGGAGTGTCTCTAACTGTCCCTGTGGACCCTGTCGCTACGCTATACTAGTCTATGAGCTATGGTGTCAGGGATTAATGATGAAAGCCAACTCGAGATACCTGACCAACTATCAATAATTGTTTTCGAATGGTTTATTGTGCCATTTGACTCATAAAGTTTGCCTAATTTGAACTGTTGTCATCTGTCGTTTGTTTAGAGCTGGTAGAACAATCCTTCGTTGTTCCTCTGTTGTAAAATATCGCCAGCTGGTATGTTTTGTGGTCTTCCCAAGGTGTTTGATTTTGTTGATCGTGATGTTCTCTTAGAAGAACTCAAGTTTCATGAAGTTGATAGTTTTATCTATAGCTAGTCTGAATTATCCTTAAGAAACAGAATGAAAAATGTTGTGATGAATAAATCGAGCGATGTTGGAAGGGTAGAAAATTTTAATGTCTCGGAAATAATCACAAAGAGAGTCATACAGGTTTCAATTTTGGGTCCACACCTATACGTTACATACAAGGTGTTCATTTGAACTGAAGACATTGAAATACCGCGAATACTACACATTGGACCAAAAAATGTTTTAATTACAAATTGATTGTCTGGAAGGGCGACATCCAACGATATTACACTCGACCCGCCACCCCACCCCGTGCGTGCGTAGTGGAGAGGAATTTTGAAATCTTCAATTTTTTTTATTTTTTCTTTGTTTTTTTGTTTGTTTTTTCTCCTTTGCAGATTATGATTCTACGGCGACATCTATATACATTTTGTCTGAAACATTTTCTTCGTTTCGCCACAGATGGTGCTGTATTCGGAGGAACAGAAATTGGCACGTAATCGTAATTTACGATATGCTACTCAATGGTCCTAGAATACCTAATGGCACGCAGGACCCACCCCTCCTCCCTGCTGCAAGAGTAGGGCAGGCAGTATTTCATAATTTCTACTTAGAAACCTCTTTAACATCGATGTATTCCTCCGACATACCGAACAGGGGTTACTGGACATGCCACCGAGATCCTGTAGTGAACTACAAAGTATCATAACATGCGGTACACTGCGACTGGAACTCAAGTATCAAATGGCTCTGAGCACTATGGGACTTAACATCTGAGGTCATCAGTCCCCTCGAACTTAGAACTACTTAAACCTAACTAACCTAAGGACATCACACACATCAATGCCCTAGGCAGGATTCGAACCTGCACAGTAGCGGTCGCGCGTTTCCAGACTGACGCGCCTAGAACCGCTCGGCCACAACGGCCGGCACTCAAGTATCCTGCAGTCATAGGACAAATACAATTTATAAATATTGTCGCAGAAGAAGCTGAGTAGCACAGTCACCGTGGACTGTTGCATGGATGGTCGTGAGTACAAAACGTGCCTAAACTGTAAAATTTTAATTTCTATATCCGGTTCGAGTATATTCTAGAAGTACTTGGTCAGATGGTTAGCTACCCTCTGTAATAAAAAACTGAGCGAACGGATCAACAAAGAACCTTAAGGGCTGTCATCGGACGTCCGCCACGAACAAATTCGAAGACCAGTATACACCAAAATGAGATTAAAAAAAAAAAAGTATGCACAAATTTCAAGAATCATTGTCCTGGCATGTTCTGTAACTGTATACATACCGTATGTGTTTAGGTCGGAGACAGTTCGCTCCGTGCTCTTCTATGTGCAAAGGCTGAATAAACCTTCGTTAAGTCAAGTTAGTGTTCGTCATTCATCTAAGTGCACCTTCTTATACGTGACAATATTACCATACCTGCCCACTGTTTACTACTTGTAAATCTACCTACTATTTGGAAAACAGAAGTACAGGTGGCCGATGAATGCTGCAGCCACAGAAGAAAAAGCTGAAATGATATTTATTTACAGAGAATGTAGGAGAAATGTCGAGAATGCTGTTGCATTTTATGCCGAGCGTTTTCCAGAGAAAACTAGATCTCGTTCGTTCTTTTACAAGGGTGTGAACGCCTTTACGTGTGATGGCAGCTTACAGACCGGCACAAGGATACGAAGCAAATGCGTTATAGGAGAAGGTAATGAAACAGCTGTACTAGCAGAAATGCACCAAAACCCAGGGCCCGGAAATTACACAGCAACTCCGGTATGTCCGTAGGTAGTATTGTCACAGTACTGCATCGTCGTAAGTATTATCCATACCACGTGTCACTGCATCAAGAACTTCATGGCGTCGATTTCCATAAACGGATAGTGTTGTGTAAACGGGCACGTCAACAAATGCGATGCTAACGACTACCACTTGCCGAGGTGCTATTTTCCCATGAGCCTGCGTTGACAAACCATGGTAGCGTTCACCGACATAACATGCATTACTGGAGTGTAGACAATCCCCACTGCTGACGGAGGTTGACCATCAACGTCCTTCATCACTTAGCGTAAGGTATGGCATCATTGAAAAAAAAAAAAAAAAAAAAAGAAAAACTCGTTGGTCCGTATTTTATCGGCGGCTCGTTGAATGGACGCAAATATCGATCGTTTTTGGAGCGATAACTACTGGCACTGCTGCAGGACGTTGCCCTGGACATTCGACGACGTATGTGGTTTCATTGTGACGGTTGCCCTGCGCAGTACGCAATTGAAGAGCCGGAGATATTAGACAGTGTTTACACTAGTCGGTGTATCGGCATAGATAGCCGTATTAGTTGGCCTACTAGGTTGCCGGATTTGAAGTCGCCGGCTTTCTTTCTGTAAGGGTATATTTAAAAGATAAGCTGTACCAGCAAGTGGCAACAGGCCGTGAAGACATGGTCGACCGCATCAGAAACGCCTGTGCTGACATTCCCGCAGATATGCTTCTATCCCGCGCAAAGTCATTTGAAAAGCGGATCACAAAGTGTATTGAAATTGGCGGTGCTACGTTTGAACACTTACTCTAATACGAAAAGTAGAGTAGCGTTCGCTTCGAGCCACGGCCACAATTGCGCGTCCAGCAGTACCCTGTTCAATATGTCGGAGGAATACAACGTTGTGAATGGGATTTATGTTAGTTATGGGAGTTATGAAGTTGAAGTGATTAGCATGTAAATTCCGATTGTGTACCCATTTATATTCCTCCGATTACAGCACCATCTGTGGCGAAACGAAGAGAATGCTTTAGACAGAACGGATGTAGATTTTGCCGTAGAGTCGTAATTGGCATTAAAAAAAGCGAGTGTTTCCCAGTGAAGATTTCAAAGATGCTCCACTCCACCCATGCACGGGGTGGGGTGGCGGGTCGAATGTAATATCATTGTGTATCACCCTCCGATACAAACAAATTGGAATTATAACTTTTTTATGGGATGTATAGTTTTCGAGATATTTCAGTGTCTTCAGTTAAAATGAACACCATGTATATTTGAATGACTTTCTACTTAATATTTAACAAGCAGACGGTACTAGTGTCATAATAAATCCGATTAGAGAGAAAGCAGCAGAAGAGATTGTTAATGATATTTTGAAAAGAATTGTTAAGTGGTTCTCTGAAAATGGACTTACCCTAAATTTTGAAGAAGCACACTATATTCAGTTCCGTACAACAAACAGTCACACCAACAATAGATATAGAACATGAGCAGAAGTTAGTAAATAGACTACAATGCTGCATATTTTTGGGAGTATATATTGATGAAAACTTGAAGTGGAAACAGCATCTAGTGAGATTTCCCAACAATTGAGTGTAGATACGTTTCCTCTTCATACAATTTCTAATTCTGGAAACGAATGAATCAACCTTCTTACGTATTTTGCATGTTTCCATTTAATAACGTCTTATGGAATAACTTTGTGGGGTACCTCTTCACTTAGAAAGAAACTATTGATTGTGCATGTGGTGTTCACCTTCGGTAGTCGAGAAGTTGGGCTTTTTAACTGCACTGTCGTGGTACCTGTATTCGCAATGTACATTCATCATAAATAATCTATCACAGTGTGAGAAGAATAGCAATATCCCTACTTTCAACACTACAGGAGGAAAAATGATCCGTATTATCCACAACTAAAGCTGTCACTGGCTCATAAAGGAGTTCAGTGTGCAGAAACAAAAGTTTCTGATTATTTGCCCAATAACTTAATATGTCTAACACGGAGGAAAGCAGGTTTTAAATCTAATTTAAATATCCAGTAAATATAAACTTATTTTTAAGTGCGTTTGCGCGAGTAGAGGTAAAATAATAACGTTTTTACGAATGATAAGACTAATCATATATACAAGTCCTGTAAACTAATTTGTTCTACATCATTTCGATATAAGAATAGTCCAGATGATATAGAACGATCTGACTATGTACTCTTTTTGGAAGGACTCGCGCCAAGCGCCTGCTCTTCTTAAAGCACTGTTGTCGTCAGTCCATCTCGTCATCGCTCATTCCACAGTCACTGAACGGTCTGTGGGAATTTTTGGTATGGATCACCAATCAACGATTCTACATCTCTCAAAAGTGACACTAAGCTATATGTGCTTGGGCTCTAGGCATTCTATGTTGGGGGCAATACCCGAAAACGCCCAGTAACGTTAGCCACACCCAGTAGCCATTGGTCAGTTTGTCAAGGGGAATTCGGTCACCTACCTTATCAAAGACCTAGATCCTCCCAAGGCCCTTGATACAGTGAACCACTAAATTGTCCTTGCCAGCCAGAAGCGATAAGCATCAGAGGATCTGGGAGGAAATTGTTTGAATCCTGTCTCCTAGATCGAACTGAAGTCGTGGAACTCATCTCAAAACTGGCAACAACAAAAAATCGATATCAGAGGCCAAGAAAGAGAAAGCTGGTGTCCCTCAGGATAGTGTTCTTGGCCCCCTATAATTCTTTATCGATATAAATGAAATTAAAAGCCCCAACAGTTCGACCAAAACTATTTCATTTGCAGATCTTACAGCCGTAACTATAAATGATGACATAAAATGCTCATCCACTGCAGTTGTGGTTTCATGCTAGTAAGTCAACACCTAATATAAATAAAAGAAATTACATAAAGTACAGTAAATTAAATGAGAAGGATGGACTCCATTTATTACTGAGTTACCAGGAAATAGAGAAATTATAGTCTACAAGATTTTTTGAATATGTGCACTGATCATGACTTGAGGTTCAAAAGCCATGTCACACACACACACACACACACACACACACACACACCTTCTGCGTGTTTTTCACTAAGAAAAATTTCTAGAGTTTGTAGTGTATGTAGCTCAGGGTATGCAAGATTAGTGTATTTTTTTTTTTTTTGCTTCCTTTATATTGTACCTTTTGGAATAATGTTGTGAGGTGCAGCAAAATCTCCCTTAAGAGATATTATAATTACCGAGAAGAGCCATTAGAATTATTAAACACAACTCTCCACAAACACATTGCAGGCCCCTAGTCATGCAGGTAAACTACTGACAGTGCTATCTTTGTACATAGTTTAGGGCACTTTCCTCGGCAGCTTAGAACGATGCTCCAAATTAAAGAGCTCAGTAAGATGCTGAATTTGATGCGCGCGATTGTCTATCGAAGAGAAGTAAATAATTACGTAATGAGTGAGATGGAATCCATAAACGGCTTTCACAATAACAATAATAATATAACAACAGTTAATAATAATAATAATAATAATAGCTAATGAGGCGTCAGATATGATCGAGCTACCAAATGAAACTATTCATCGAGGCGAACTGAATCAGCTACTCACATAATTATTTATGCGCTTAATTACTAGATGAGAAGTGTGTGGATTAAGTAATTAATGGAAGTCAGCATAATTAATTATACAAATCAGATGCACAAACAGTACTGCAGCGTGCGTTGTAAAACGTAACCACGCTTTATTAAAGGATATCTTGTAAAACACCATGAGCTGAATTTCAAATGTTTTAAAATGTGTGTGAAATCTTATGGGACTTAATTGCTAAGGTCATCCGTCCCTAAACTTACACACTACTTAACCTAAATTATCCTAAGCACAAACACACACACCCATGCCCGAGGGAGAACTGGTACCTCCGCCGGGACCAGCCGCACAGTCCATGACTGCAGCGCCTTCCACAGCTCAGCTAAAATGTTTAACAGGCAAACCGGTATTCAGTGTATAACCCACCGTCAGTAGTCAGTGTGTAAGGCCACCAGACAAAAAATAGTTAGCTCAGTGTGCACTCACAGATGAATCGTTAAGCCTTTGCAGATGACTTAGCGATCGAACCACGTACTCAACCGCCGACGTATTGCTTCTACGAGGGCGCGAGGCGGTGGCGATCAGTAGGACATTCATGTTTCAAACAGACATTGTACGTAAACATGGGTAAACGTAAGGACGTGACAGTATGGCAAAAAGGGGCAATCGTTGCATGGGGGCTTAATTAAATATGATTGTAAATACTTTTTAGTTTTTTTAGTTGCTGTTATGTCCGATTACGCTGTGTCTCGTAAACGGTTGGCCCTGACTAGTATTATTACGCAATCTGACTGCAACAAACAATGAAAGAAAATTTTCGTAAACACGGTTAATTAATTAAGTCCCCAGCAACTATAAAACCTACTAAACCAAGCACAAGTATCACTGTTCTGTATGTGGACGTATGACTCAACGCACATCTGGCACGGTTCCTCTTCAACAAGACAAGAATTTTTAAAAACTATTTATACTGAAGTAACTAAAGGAAATAAAAATACCATAATTACTCAAGAAAACCAGAATTACACTCTAATACAAGAACACAAGCCAGATGCTTTGTTGACTGAACCTGTAATGACGCATTATTTCAGACACACAAATAATAAAAGAACATTGTGGTTTTTACCTTCATATATATTGACGAAAAGCACTCTGATCGTTACAGTATTTCCATTAGAATAACATCTGCTATCTCTCCCATCAAATAACTGCATAAAACATGGAACAACACTCTCCACTATCACATCTCACTCCGACTTCACGACAAGCAGTGCCCACTAGCACATCTCGTCACGAACTGACTACAACGAGCTCTCAACAAGCACTGACTTCTACGAGTTCTTAACAGGCACTGTGGAGGCGGCTTAATAGTACTCTTTGGCGCAATCTCTGGCGCAGTGGCTCAGTGTAGCCACCTTTCATATGCCCCTCCTCCACAGGCCAGAATTTGATGGTATTTTTGCCAGCATTGGTGGTGAAAATACCACCAAATTCGTCGAGAAAAATACAGACAAAAATAAAAGATAATATTAATACCTAAATATCACATAATTAGTTAAAATTTTGGCTTTGCACTGACCTTTCAATAACCTAGTATATAAAATACAGTAGGCAATACAAATTCTTTTCATACATGTGGCTTTACATAATAGTTTGCACAATACACAAAAAATCAGTTTATACAAATGTTCACATAAAATACTTTTAATGATTAGTTTATACAAAAAAAAGGACACCAACAGGTAACATCATTTCAGTAGAAGCAGTCCATCAGTGGCACCCAGCAATGTTGAGCAGGTACACACAGCAACAAGTCACGTTATTTCAGTAAAAGGCAGTCCATCAGTGGCACCCAGTAGTGTTGAGCAGGTGCAGACAGCAACAAGTGACTTCATTTCAGTAGAAACAGTTCATCAGTTGCAACCAGCAATGTTGAGCAGGTGCAGACACCAACAAGTGACATCATTTCAGTAGAAGCAGTCCATCAGTTGCACCCAGCAATGTTGAGCAGGTGCAGACACCAACAAGTGACATCATTTCAGTAGAAGCAGTCCATCAGTTGCACCCAGCAATGTTGAGCAGGTGCAGACACCAACAAGTGACATCATTTCAGTAGAAGCAGTCCATCAGTTGCACCCAGCAATGTTGAGCAGGTGCAGACACCAACAAGTGACATCATTTCAGTAGAAGCAGTCCATCAGTTGCACCCAGCAATGTTGAGCAGGTGCAGACTCCAACAAGTGACATCATTTCAGTAGAAGCAGTCCATCAGTTGCACCCAGCAATGTTGAGCAGGTGCAGACACCAACAAGTGACATCATTTCAGCAGAAGCAGTCCCATCTGTGGCACCCAGTAAAGTTGAGCAGGTGCAGACAGCAACAAGTGACATTATCTCAGTAGAAACAGTTCCATCTGTTGCACCTAATAGTGTTGAGCAGGTACACACAGCAACAAGTCACATTAGTTCAGTAGAAGCAATCCATCAGAGGCACCCAGCAATGTTGAGTAGGTGCAGACAGCAACAAGTGACTTCATTTCAGTAGAAACAGTTCATTAGTTGCACCCAGCAATGTTGAGCAGGTGCAGACACCAACAAGTGACATCATTTCAGTAGAAGCAGTCCATCAGTTGCACCCAGCAATGTTAAGCAGGTGCAGACACCAACAAGTGACATCATTTCAGTAGAAGTAGCTCCATCTGTGCACCCAGTAATGTTGAGCAGGTGCAGAGAGCAGTCCATGATATTCACTATCACTGATCACTCAGTTCAAGCATGAACAATTGTTTGAATGCACATACTAATCACACTGTTCATCAGCAGAAATTAAACATGTCCTAGTGACACCAAAGAAAAAGTACAAGTAACAGTCCATAATATTCACTATCACTGATCACACAGTTCAACAGCAGAAATTAATCATTCCTAAGTGTCACACATTACGTTGAAAAAAGTGCAGGTAACAGTCCATAATATTCACCATCACTAATCAGACAGTTCAGGCATGAACAATAGTTTGAATAAACATACAAATGCTTTTACAATGCTCTTACACTAAACATACAAATTCTAATAAACACACAAATGATATCAGATAATTGTCGTAGTAACTATTACAAATACACAAATATCAGTAAACCTATAATATTTATGATTGTCAGTGCAAGCCACTACAAACAAATAAAATAATATTCACGAGATAGGTGGGTAGGATTAGGAAAGGAAAACACACAAAACACACTCATTCATCTTTCATCCACATTAAGTATTACTGTGTAACTGAATAGTGTTAACTGTGTAAATGCAATTCTGTCAAAATCTGATGTGCATCATGTGTATCAAGTAGTAATGGCAGCAATGTATCAGTCAATAATAGTTAGGTCAACGTCATAGTCATCATGTCAAGACCAATGTTTGCCAAGCCAGATCAAAATGTACTGTTGTTGAACAACTGTCAGTGAGCCAAGATATGCAATTACTTCCTTTCTCCAAAAAAAGTATATACTGCTTAGTGATTTACCAAAGTGTGTGTATAGACTATCTTCCTTCTACTATAGTGTTCTAGTCTGCTATCTTCATCCCCCTTGTTCCATAAGACCAACAAAAAAAAATATGCATCTCACTTACTTTACCTCTTATCCGCCAAAACTCCAATAATCATCAGCATCACATAATCTCAATACTTCACTAATACTTCTTACGTCGATACATATAACTCTTATCATCAATATCATTTACCTTACCTCTTGTCCACAAAAACTCCAATAATCATCAACTTCATATAATCTCTATACCTCAACAATACTTCTTTAATACGTCGATAAATATGAACCTTATTGCCAATATCACCTCACTTCCAACACAACTCTTTCCTCTAGTCAGTCTCCTCGAACAAGTACAGATAAAATCCTAATGCAAACCTCATCATCCCATACAATCCGAAGACACATTGTCAACACACAACCTCTGTGTAATCCATCTGATCCCAATCTTCTACTCATTATGAATTATAAACAAAGAAATGCATACATGACCTCTAACAGACTTAGTTCGAATAACTCTCAGTAATTAAGTACGATTACGGAGTGTGAATAATCATAATATTTCACAGTGTGTACACCACTTCAAGAATTATGGCAAACAGAAGCAAACATGTGGAGTATTTCTTGTGTCAAGTGTCACTTCCTATTTCAAGTGCTCACGAAAAATGCAGTGTAATAACTGTTAATGGTCTAAACCTAGTAACGGTATGTCATGTCGTTAGCTTCCTTGCTATTAGCATACATTTATACAGCTTCCATAAAACCTCCAGCTCATGTGACTTCTATTAAGTTTCTTGTACTAATGTCGTTCGTCGAATTATAGCAGTTCATTTTCTTATCCTAAAAATATAAGGCAGTTAGCGTAAGCAAAACAAGCAATAGCGAGTAAATATACCAGTAGAGAACAGAATGTCAGCAAGTGGATGCAGCACAATTCTTACAACGAGGCTCTGCCAAGCGAACAATCTGTAACCTATACCATAGTGTGACCTAAACTCTATGTTCGTACACAGTATATCAGCATTTCTATACACCAAATTAAAGAGTAGTTAAGACAACAAACAGAAATGTATAAATATGCAATCCATACGCATAGCAGCAAACAGGTCATTAGCATCATATCAGCATAAGCAAATAAATGTTCATGTGTCATCCTAATAAGTAAACATGAAGGCGCAAGCAGATAAATCACATAGTATAACTTACATACCTAACCACATCAGCACAATAAATCAGGTGACAATTATAATTTAAATAAATAAGCACAGCAGGCAAATAATTAAAAAAAATATGACATCAGTGAAAAAGCAGTGCAGCCAAGCGATGCATAATATACACAAGTTACAACCCAGTTCATTAATAATCATTGTCAAAATCAGTTAACGTACGCAAGCACGTCGCTTCACACGTAAATTCATAGAACATGAAATTTAGCACAAAGTCTGAATCACGTAATCGCGAGCAGCAAATTACTTCTAAAGTACGTACCTAAGTGGAAATTTGTTACCTGAAAAATAAACTCAATTAATAGTTACCTTTTTAGTTTATTAGTTTCTTCTTGGAAATTACATTCTTTCTGAAATTTTCTCGATAGCAAGTCGTCTTAACGTCGGACACGCACAGAATTTACCTGAAGTTCTTAAATATTTTATACAACCGTATCCTGAAAAATACTGAATGTTAATAACATAATTCATCAAGTCACTATAGCTTTATACTGAATTTAATCGGAGAAATTAAACTGTGTATTTGTTTACAGCTGTCAGTGCATTCGCACTGAGCGCTCGATCAGCTGTAGGCGCGTGACATAGGAAGCAATTGTTTGCGGTCAACGACTGCCTTGTGCGGCGCGCAGACTTGACTGTTGCTTTGAGTATGTGCCGCCGCCAAAACACAGCGCGGTATCCTTGTACTCTCCGCATGTTCACATCTAGCTGATGGTTTCTCAAAAGTATGTCATTCCACAAAAATTTTTTAAAAGTACATCATTCCACAAAAATTTTGGAAACCACGAACCTCACGTTTTGTGGTAGGAACAGCATAATTACGAATAGCATCTAATTTTTTTGGATCAGTAAGAATACCTTCTGTAGAAATAATGTGACCGAGAAATTTCACCTATGAACGACCAGATTTTTCTAAGTTCACCGTAATGCCAACTCTTGCAAAGATACGTAACAATGAATCCAAAATTTTGTTGTGCTCACTCCAAGAATGTTTAGCAATGAGAATGTCGTCAACATACGAAGTAATATTGTCACGAAGATAAACAGGTAAAATTTCATTTAAGCTACGAATGAATGCTGCTGAAGGTACAATAAGTCCAAATGGTAATTTACGAAATCACTTTTAGGTACAATTAGTCATATCACGTTATTATTTACTTACTCTCTAGATAGATTGATAGTCGAAGAGTTGTTTTGACAGATGCAAAGAATAGTAAAAGAGTAGGCAGCGGTACAGAAAACTAAAAGAGAAATAGCACCACTACAGCTCGGGGCCCTATGCTCGCTACGGCACATATTCACTTTAGAGTAGTGAATCCCCTGAGGACATTAATAGCCGCACATAATTTCCAGTTTGTGTCTTAGTGGCAAATTTGGCGGAAGTGCGTACATAAATTGATCTAGCCATGCACATGGATGCATGTCATTCTTAGAATTGCGGAAGATCTTAAATTTCCGGACAGTCAAAAAGTGTTTATAGTCAAAGTTTCCGCCTCGTGGCGACAAAGACCTACCGCGTCTGTCCCAGTCCGAATGTCGATTATTGTAAAGTTCGCGCGCGTGGCGCTCTCTTGTTGCATCCCGTAAATGAAACAAATTATTTTCTTCAAGCCCCTTTGCTACCTGTGATTCTAAATTTCTTCTGCTATCTTTTCCTACAATTTCGCCTTCGATCTGTTTGACTTGCTTTCGTAATGCCTCAACTTCCCTTTTAACGCGTTCATTAAATTTTCCCTGATTTTCAACATGCTTATTTATGTTCTGATACTCTTCGGTTTCTGCAAATGGCAATGGTGCTGTATCATCCTAATCTCTGTCCCCATTCAAACTAAGATTTGTCAATTTGTCTGAAATCTCCTCAACTCTTTCCGATAAATCACCTATTTGTTCTTTCTGTTTATTTACGTCTTCCGTAAGTGCCGCGACTCGGGTTTCGGTATTGTCACATTTAGTAGTTAACTGTTCACACTGTTGCGTTAAGTTATTTATTCTGTCATTTGGTACGGATCCTTCGATTCTCTCAAATATTTCTTCCTTATCCTTTGCACGTTGTAAATTTAACTCTGAAAAATTCTGTACTATCACGCGATCTCTTTCTTCCTGTTCTCTATCCTGTTCCCTTTGTCTGATTTCTACTGCAATTAATCTATTATTGTGAGAATTCAGAATCGGTTGTACTTCCTCTCTGATTTCTTTCTTTAATTCATCTTTCATATTTTTGAAACATGTCCCTATTCGTGAATCTATCCGTGTTTCCAAAGTTCCCATATCAGTTTTAATTTCAGATCCCAAAGTTCCCATCTCTGTTTTAATTGTTCCCATCTCAGTTTTAATTGTTCCCATCTCTATTTCTAAACGTGTTGCCACTGTTTTTAATTCAGATCCAAACCGTGTTTCCATTTTTAATATAGCACTCATCAACTGCCCCATAGTAACTGATTCGAAACTCCTTTCGCACCTAACATTTCCCGCAAAACCAGTTTCCTTCGTCATAGCTGTAAAGCTATCTGTGTTCGATACTATTTCAGAATCTTCTATCGTTAATCTCGTATTCTGTGAATTTTCTGATTGAGAAAAATTTTGAAATGGTTCCGGACTATTTTCCCGACTTATTACATTGTTTTCCACTTCATTATTCATCGCACTGTTTTCCTCTGTTGGCGAGTTCGCCATGTTAACAATTTCGTCATTCTCACTATTCATCATTTTTGCCTTTTTCATTGATCGCGTAATCATTTACAAAACATAAAAAAAATTCGTCACTGTACGAAAATTACACACAATGACTCCTTATCTCCAACAATACCATTCACATGAAATGTTTCCCTCAAACACGATTAACAAACAATTGACATAATTGCGCTAGATTGTCAAACGCGTAAACAAGACAACAAATCAAATTCTGAGAAAAAAATACCATTAGAAGAATGACAATTACCAAATCTACACATGCAATACAGACTACAATTACTAACTACAAATTACTACAACAATACTACCATCTACTATTTTTACAATCAGAAGAATCCAAGGGACGATCCGAAGCAGCGCTCGCCACGTGCATGGGGGCTTAATTAAATGCTATTGAAAATATTTTTTAAATTTCGTAGCTGTATGTCCGATTACACTGTGTCTCGTAAACGGTTGGCCCTGACTAGTATTATTACGCAATCTGACTGCAACAAACAATGAAAGAAAATTTTCGTAAACACAGTTAATTAATTAAGTCCCCAGCAACTATAAAACCTACTAAACCAAGCACAAGTATCACTGTTCTGTATGTGGAAGTATGACTCAACGCACATCTGGCACGGTTCCTCTTCAACAAGACAAGAATTTTTAAATACTATTTATACTGAAGTAACTAAAGGAAATAAAAATACCATAATTACTCAAGAAAACCAGAATTACACTCTACTACAAGAACACAAGCCAGATGCTTTGTTGACTGAACCTGTAATGACGCATTATTTCAGACACACAAATAATAAAAGAACATTGTGGTTTTTACCTTCATATATATTGACGAAAAGCACTCTGATCGTTACAGTATTTCCATTAGAATAACATCTGCTATCTCTCCCATCAAATAACTGCATAAAACATGGAACAACACTCTCCACTATCACATCTCACTCCGACTTCACGACAAGCAGTGCCCACTAGCACATCTCGTCACGAACTGACTACAACGAGCTCTCAACAAGCACTGACTTCTACGAGTTCTTAACAGGCACTGTGGAGGCGGCTTAATAGTACTCTTTGGCGCAATCTCTGGCGCAGTGGCTCAGTGTAGCCACCTTTCATCGTGTTTGGCCGTCCCCACGGCCAAATTGTGTGCAAAGTTGCTGGATTTGTTGGTATTTCGAGGCGGACAGTTCAACTCGTCTACAAGCAGTGGTGTAACACACGACACACGGCGTGAGAGTTGTGCTCCGGAATGATCCAGGCTGAGAGGGAGCTTAGGGCTTATGAAACAAAATCACTTTCAAACGCGACAGAAATACTGCAGACAGTGGGCAGAGCTCCTTTCCCTCCTGTCAGTGACAGGAAATTGCGAAGGGAACACATCACGCATTGAAAATTTGGAGTCGATCATCTCGTAAGAGGCCATTGCTCTCACAGGAACATAGAGAAAAAAACAGCAAAGTTCATCGAGCTACAAAAATATGTGACTGGTTTTCTGGACACTCCCTCCCCCTCTATCAGCGTGCGAAATCACCTGACTTGAACCCAATAGAAAATCTGTTAGCACAGCGGGAAAAACGCCATCAGCATTTAGTGGAATTGCACGATAAAATCCTCAGCAAGTGGGTCAACATGGCTTATAGTCAGAACCTGGTGTACTCACTCCCTAGTCGAATCCAGGCAGTTGTGAAGTCCAGCGACGGAATTACACGGTATTAAGTGATGCTTGTAATGATTTTTCTAGCGGTGACTTAATTCTTTGTTCGATAAGCTTATCGCTATATCAGTGACATACGTGTCTACTATAAATCCTTGGTGAGGTTCGACTCACTATTCATCTCACAGTAAACAGATCGTCTTGTATGTTACTGCTGTCTAATCTTAAAAAGTGGTATTTCTTGTTCACAATGGACACAACTGACACTGTTCAAAGTTTGACAGTGACAACAAACATGAAACATGTGTATTGTGAGATGAACAACGAATTGAACATCACAAAATATTTTGAATTGACACCTGTTTCGTTGATGCAGAGGTACGTAATATATGCCACTGGCAATAGGCTGTACTCTGAATACCTGTTCGACTATTAAACATTTTAAGTAGAGCTCAGGGTGCTTTTCAAGATGTCATTAAACAAACATGTACGAGCTGCGGAGCCAGAAGCATTCAAAATGTTTATGTTACCGCGCATTATGAACAACATTTAGATAGAAACTTTCAGTGTTAAATTGCCATTGTTGTAATTATTCAGGCTTTTGCTTAGTTTTGCCCGTATTTCAGATTCAATCAGAGCTATATAAATCTGAATTACGAAAGAGTTGCTCATTTTCTGATATGCTATTTACATGTATCCAGTAAATGTTCAAGGCACATTTCAGCACTAATTATGTGAAATTGCTTTCATTTTAATTACAGTTGTGGGCGAACTATTCGTCCTAAAATTTATTACAACATTTTATTTTAATCGGCCTCTCAATGCGCATGGTCCGCTGTCTTTAGTACTGAGATAGCACTAAGGATAACAAGCTGTAGTTCTGATTGGTGAACGATAATACAAATTGCTTGTTGCGATTGAGGGGAAACCTGGTGCTAGCTATAAAAATGACAACCACGCTAGCCACTGAGCAATGCGCGGGAAGCACTATAAGAGACAAGATCTCTATCATTCTGACCGGTGATTTAGCCGCTTGGGTTTAGGGCTTTGGTGTTTTCGCGTCTTTGAAAACTTTGTTTTCCATCAATATCAAAGTGATACCCTCGAATATGTTCTTTACGTTTTGGAAGCAGACAAAAATCTGATGGGACCAAGCCGGGACTCTATGGAGGATGATCGATGACTCTAAACACAGGGCGTCAGAAGGCTGCAAATGTCACAGCGTTCGTGTGTGGTCTGACACTGTCTTGCTGAAGAAAATGGTGCTCCATATATGGACAAATTCTTAGAATTTGTGCTTAGAGTTTTCTGAGGGTGTCGCAGCACTTTATGGTGATTCCTTCAGACAATAATTAAAAATGGAGCACCCCTTGAACATCCGAGAGCATTCTGAGCAAAACTTTGCCTGGTTATGGACTACAGTGAAATTTAATTTAATTTTTATTGGTAAAGGCAGACGACGACCAGTTTCACCAAGACCCTTTCGCCACAGACGAAGCAAAGGTTATTCAGTGGTCGCATTCCAGGTCGCCAAATGGAAGAAGCGACGCTTAAATTTCTTAGGAAACGCTGCAGCCTCCCCAAGCATATGCCCCCTCCCCCTAGCCCATCACTACAACGGCGTAATGATGGTCTCTTCTGCAGTATCGTGTTTCTAAATGCTGTACGCGCCTTGTGTGCCGTTTCTCCTTTACGGTCTATCACGCAGGCATCGACAGGAGAGTAAATCAGGAGCGTTAGCGCCCGCACAATACCACTCGTTACGGGCGCGCCCTGGGCGTTCGCTGCGGTTTAGCCGCCTTCCAGAGCCACCGGGCGAGGAATAAATTACGCGCTAGCGCCGGGATGTAGATCGCGCCGGCACGCTCTTGCCGGGTAACGTCACCATTATCGGGGGCACGGCACGACGGCTGCTCCGGCTGCGCGTTTCGCAAGAGTCGCTGCTGCCGCGAGGTGCCCGCCATTGTTTTCGCTCCTCATTTAGGGGGACCGCGTGCGCCCAGAATCACAGAAAGCCGCGCCCCGTCGAAATCTGGCCCGCTTTGTGTCGCAACTTCCCGTTCTGGCTGCCGTACCAGGCGAAGGAACAGGTACCGAGGGAGGTACACAGCGAGAGATTAGGACCAAGTTGAGTGTGTCCGACAGGTCCCCATACAGCTTGGTCCCAACCGTACACTCTCAGATCTAAAGTGTGCAGAAACCTTTTAATGGGTATTAATGAGGGGATGGTGCACACACACCACGCCTTTATGATGGAGTGAATACTGCTGGGGACACTTTCAATTACGTGACTGAATTTCAGTGAAGGAATGATAGCCCATTCTTCCCCAGGGGCCGAAACTAGAGGCTGTAGCCGGCAGCTGTGGCCGAGCGGCTCTATGCACTTTAGTCCGGAACCGTTCTGCTGCTACTGTCGCAGGTTCGAATCCTGCCTCGGGTATGGATGTGTGTGATGTCCTTAGGTTAGTTAGGTTTAAGTAGTTCTAAGTCTTGGGGGCCGACGATCTCAGATGTTAAGTCCCATAGTGCTTAGAGCCATTTGACCCATTTTATAGGCTGTAGTAAAGTTGGACGCAGGCATATAGAGCCTAATCAACGTTATAATTCATCCCAGCGATATGTCATTGAGCCGAGATTGAGATTCTGTGCAGGCCAGTCCATCTCATGAATTTCACTGTGCGGATATCGTTTCCTCGTACACCACATCAACATGACCACCTGTCAAAAGCATGAAATACCACATTTTGCTGCGCGGACCGCTGCAAGACGTGCTGGAAGAGAGTCACTCAGATTCTGGAAGGTACCTACAGGGACGTCGAGCCATGCTGACTCCAGTTCCGTGGCCAGCTGCATCAGGTTTCTTAGTTGACGATCCGTGGTGTGGACAGTCCAATTAAGGTGGTCCCACAGATTATCGACTGGATTTAATTCCGGGGAGTTTGGTGACCAGAAGAGTACATCAAACTCATCCTGGTGCTCTTCGAACCATGCTGTGTGACACGTTGCATTGAGTTGCTGGTAGATCCCATCTTGCTGAGGAAAAACAAACTACATGGAAGGGTAAACATTATCCTTAAAAATAGATGCACGCTTTTGTTGAACCATTGTGACTTCTAGAATGACGGGATCACCCAGGGAACGCTACGAAAATATCACACAGACCATAATGCTCCCTCCACTGGCCTGGACGCTTCTGAAAATGGGTGTTTGCTTTCAGACATTTCACAGCATACACACCAATGAAAGTCTCTCCGATGGAGTATAAAATGTGATTAATCTGAAAAAGCCACCTGTCACCAGTCAGTGATTTGGTGTGCAGATTTCAGCCTTCATCGCCGATGAATCGCAGTCAGCATGGGTGTACGAGCCAGGCACCCGCTGCAAAGACCCACATGCAGCAACGTTTGCTGATCAGTCATTGAGAAAACATTGTTGAGAAACTCTTGGTTCATCTGGCTGGTCAGTTACACAACAGTTCCTTGTCTATTCGCCCGTACACATCTGCACAGCCGCTATTCACCAGTGTCATCTATGGCTCATAGTGCACCACAATTGCCTCAGTGGTGGTTTTGGATAAGACCATTTTGCCATCCACGGTATTCTTTAACCATAGCGGCAAGCGAACTGTTTACAGACGTAGCCTTTTCGAGAATGCTTCCATCCTTGGCCAAAACACCAATGACCATGTGTTACAATATCAGCTGCACAGCAATCAGAGTTTCCTGCCAAGCTTTATGTGGTTTCCACTGCTAGTGCTTCAACTTGCTGTCTGTGAGTGGCTGTTGCACGTTGACATCGAACGTAGGTGGTGGTCATATTAATGTGACTGGACCATGAAGATGCTTCTTCATGACACTCCATAGTGACGCTGATACAGTCATCGCCTCCGAACAATTCCCCCAGTTTGCACAATACACGATGCTGTTTTTCATATCCTACCACATCTAGCGTTTTTTTTTTTTACGCCCAATAAGGTCACATCCTAACATCGAGAAGCACTACGTATTGTAAGACTACTTCCTCCACACCTCAATGTTGGCACTGCACATGACAGTATCCAGCGTTCTCCACGAATTCGCACAAACCTAAACCCTTCCATCGTACTGCCATATGGAATAGCGTCATTTATGACTCCAAATCACTCGTTTCCAATCATCCACAGTGCAGGGCATAGCTCTTTACACCACTCCAGGCATTGCTCAGTAATGACAGTCTAAATGTGCGGCTTATGAGGAGCTGCTCGATCATTGTGCAACATCCTTTTTAACTCCCTATGCACAGTCATTGGCTAGATGGGCTGCTGATAGCGCCTTGGAAACCACTCCAAACAGAGCCGTTTCTGTTGTGGCATTATCAGTGCTCTACGAATGAGACGGTAATTCCGTAGGCCTGTTGCTGCTAGTGTCTGACCAATGGTGTAAAATGACACAAAATTTTGCAGGACGTCATTTACTTATTCTCGGAAGCGCGCTGCTGCTACGGTCGCCGGTTCGAGTCCTGCCTCGGACATAGATGTGTGTGATGTCCTTAGGCCAGTTAGGTTTAAGTAGTTCTAAGTTCTAGGGTACTGGTGACCTCAGATGTTAAGTCCCATAGTTCTCAGAGCCATTTGAACCATTTGAACCTTGTTCTCGGATGGCAGTTACAGATATGATGGGGTTACAATGTGCTTGGTGCACAATAAGGAGGTTCTCCATTGGCGTGGTCAGACATGTTCGACTGGAACCATGGCGATGAGTATGCTTCCCCTCACATTGCCATGCAGTTCAACATCGGGCCACTGTCAAATGCTAATTCTCCAGACATCTGGGTATTGGACGTTTCAATCATCTGACCAAATGGAGACACGCAATGAGGCCATTTACAAATTCAGAAGCTGATAACATTGTCTAACATGACTGCATGGCATCTCCGTCTGATGCTGTTCACACCCGTTATAAAACATGTAACAGGTAAAAGTGTAGATGTTTCAATTGTTGACTGATGATAGTGTACTCAACAACGCTACATCGGTATGTACTTCATTTTCAGACTAATAATTATAGCTATTACAAGTCGTATGGTTTGAGGTAGGGTTGTACCTGCAAGTAAATTTGTCAAGAACAGGCCATTAATACTTATTGTCCGCAGGGCAGCAGGTCAGGTATTGAAGTTGATGCAAAACTGCTACCGTACACTGACAGGCGTAGGCCACTTAGTGGTGTAGTTACGATCATACACGAAACGTCAGATCATAAAGTATGTGACATATTTGTAGGAAGATTGTTCGGCAGACAGAGAAAACAACTACACACTGGCGTGTGTACTTATTAAGGAACTACAATAGAAATATCTGCACTTATACGCGTTACATGGTTTATAACTCACCAGATCTAAACACGAACAGCTGTACCACCTGTAATAGACAATTGCAACTCTAATCATTTACATACCAACTGATGAAGCGTACATATACGAAGTTACATTGACATGCGGCCATCTCTTCTGGATGTTTCACATATTTTGCCAGACAGTGTATAGACTGACACTCTCTGGCTGATTCAAAATGTGTACCGCACTGGGGAAAGAATCCGGGACCTTTTCCTTCTCGGACAAGTGTTCTGCCGACTGAACTATCAAAGCGCGCCTCACGACCTGCCCTCACAGCTTTACTTCCCCCAGTACGTCATCTCCTACCTTCCAAACATCACAGAAATTCTCCTGCATACCTTTCTGGTCTAGCTTTCCTGGAATGAAGGATGTTATTGAGAGGTGACGTAACTGCAATCTGGAGCACCGATTCCAGAATGAATTTTCAGCCTGCAGCGGGGTGGGTGCTGATATAAAACTTCCTGTCAGATTAAAACAGAGCGCCGTAACGGGACTCGAACCTAGAACCTAGTCGAGGCACAGTTGTCAGCTGCAGGAACTTTCATATCAGTTCACACTCCACCGCAGAGTGAAAATTTATTCTGAAGTGTATAGATTATATGTCTTACAGAAATTCGGATACGGAAACTGCTCTCATTTACAGTGCTCTCTACTATCTTAATTACTGTGGTTGTAACTTATCAAGTGTTTAATCTTGTGAAGTGAAACTGGACTGGACTGGACTGGACTGTTATTCTTTGTCATTCGTGTATCTGTGTTGTAATCCTGAACAATGGGAGTGGTATAGTTACGGAAATTGTATCTGGTAAATGAGTGGCCAAAACTGAAATTCTACAACTACATTTTAAATAACTTCAAGCTAGTTAATGAGAAATCCGAAATTGTAAACTAAATAAGCTGTCCTGTAAATCATTATTCCGCAGGTCGTGGTCTAGTGGCTAGCATTGCTATCTCTGGATCACGGGGTCTCGGGTTCGATTCCCAGCCGGATTGTGGATTTTTCTCTGCCCAAGAACTGGGTGTTTGTGTTGTCCTCATTGTTTCATCATCATCCTCATCATCCGTGACAGTGACTAGATTGGTCTGCGACAAAAATTGGACTGTGAAAGAATTGGGACTTTGTACGGGCGCTGATGACCTGCGCAATTGAGCGCCTCACAAGCCAAACATCATTTTCAAGTGCTAAAATACGTGACGTCACAATTCGTGAGTTGCATTTCAACACGCTAGCCAAAAGAATAAAATGCTACATGAATTTATCAAACAAAATTTGAAACAACATATAACCAAATCGTTTCTACTAAAACCATTGTGAATTTACATTCGCAATCCGACTAAACAAAATTCCAAACACAGACTAATGCGCACGCAAATGTAGCGGTGCACTGTGAAAATAAAAATATCTGCGTGTGAAATGAACTATGAACTAAACTTCGGCTAAACTGACCTGATAATGAATTTTTAAAAACAAAACTGTAATGTGAATCTGGTGCTAACCATTTTTCTTGGCTTATGTGTGGCAATGGAAACCGAAGCGATGATCATAAAATACATGGTGGCGCACTAAATGTGTTACCATTTTGTTTTTGAATATAAACTTTATTGTCAATACAATCTGAAAGGAACATATAGTACAATGAATAGCCGTCCATGGAGATTTGTTCCAATTCAGCACATGCTCAATATGTCCACCATTTCGTTTCCTAACTTCCTTCAAACGAACACTGAAGTTAGTGATTACCCTACGGCACATATCTTCCGTAATTTCACTGCAAGCTTGAAGAATAAGTCTTTCGAGCTCCATTATATCACGTGGACGTTTCGGGAAAATTTTTTCCTTTAGGTACCCCCAAAGAAAAAAGACACGTGGATTGAGGTCTGGACTATTGGGGAGCCAATTTTGTCCGTCATTGAAGCGACCTGGAAACCTGAGTGAAATGATCCGCATGTCGAAATGCTAGTGTAAAACCTCCAACACAGTGTTTGCAGTATGTGGCCTTGCTCCATCTTGCATGAACCACTGCGTGTTGAAGGGCAAGGCACTAGCAAGAAGCTGTGGAATTTATTGGAGCT
This sequence comes from Schistocerca piceifrons, assembly GCF_021461385.2. Lineage (NCBI taxonomy): Eukaryota > Metazoa > Arthropoda > Insecta > Orthoptera > Acrididae > Schistocerca > Schistocerca piceifrons. The sequence goes on from NC_060141.1 coordinate 493,565,454, forward strand.
CAGAAGACTTATTCTTCAAGCTTGCAGTGAAATTGCGGAAGACATGTGCCGTAGGGTAATCACTAACTTCAGTGTTCGTCTGAAGGAAGTTAGGAAACGAAATGGTGGACATATTGAGCATGTGCTGAATTAGAACAAATCTCCATGGACGGCTATTCACTGTAGTATATGTTCCTTACAGATTGTATTGACAATAAAGTTTATATTCAAAAACAAAATGGTAACACATTTCGTGCGCCACCCTGTATGCAGCGCAGCAGCAAGCAAGTTACGTAAAAGAAAAACGTTGCGGAAGCGCATTGCTAGCACGTGCTACTATTCTAATCACATCATGTTTCAGTATTCCTCAGAGTGCAATGCGACGACACATAATTAGAAAATATGGAACTCTTCCGTGAGGAGACGCTAGTGGAATTTGAACTTGCTAAATAATTAAAGAAAAACTGATCATTAAAAAACAATGAAACTGACTAACCCAAGCCAATAATGAAAAATTCCTCTAAAGCCGTCCGTTATTCAAACACATCTTAAAATCCGCGCAAGCAAGTAATGCAGGAACAACTATACCTTGAAATCTAAACTTCTTAAATTAATCTTTACCAAATCATATTTCACAATTCGTCATTTTTCGTGTTCTTCTCTTTGTACTCTGCGAGCCGTTTCCATCCATTCAGTCCATTGCCCCACCCGACACTCCCATTAGTTTAGCTTAGAATGCTTACTGCTACGATAGTGTTACTGACAACCAAAGATCACAGCGCTTGTACTCATATCCTCTGTGCCGTAACTAATTGACTACAAAAATACTGTTTGAAAAATGTTTAGCGTACAAACATGAAATATTACACATACAATGAAAATACATCACTTGGTTCGAATACTATAAATCAACTGGAAACCTTGAAAGGTTTTCGGGGAAAGGGAAATGACGAGATGTTTAGATTACTCCAGTGATGGAATTTTCTCGCTCATCCATTTCTCACTTATCCATATTCCAAAGAGCCAGTGGGATCGGCTGGGGCACTGTGTTTGCTGTGCAGATGTCATGACATAGCATCACCAACAGACTCTGTGGGAATCTTTCCGGACAGGATGACTGCACAGACCAGAGAGAAACTGCATTATATAACTTCCAGCTAGTCAGTCAATAATGTATATAAAGTAAATGTTAAGTCTTGTCTGGTATTCTGGCGCCAGTAACAATACTTGCCGGAGGGCAGCAAGCCTTTCCTTCCCGGCTGAACAGCGAACCTTGGAAGGTTAGCGCCTAAATCCGGCGCGCCGTGGCCCGGGGCGTAGCTTCGGCTCCAGCTGAGACCGGCGCTCGCTGCCGGCCGCCTGGACCGGTTTGTGGCGCCTCCGTGCCTTTCACTCACATATGGGACACGCTAATGGCGGCGGCAGGTGCCGCGGGCTCACTCCACGCAACGGCGCCGGCATTCGGCGGATCTCTGCCTGCATTCGCCACCCTCGACAGTCACCAATGTGTCCCCGTGCTTTCTCACAGCTCCGATTCAAAAGCCATGACTTTCAGATGGTAACCTGCAAGATAAACAAACTGGATTTAGTTTGTTGTTAAATATACACCTATACTGCACAAAGACTCCTGATTGTCTGTGGGAGAGGTACTTCTGGCACCACTAACCTTCCATCTGCCCCCTCCCTCTCCACTTCCGTTCATGAATGGCACATGGGGTGAAAAACTGTTGATAAACTTTCACATGAGCTCTAATGTCTCTCATTACCTTGTCATGGTCATTTGTGGGAGGAGAGCGATATGTACACATACAGATAATAGCAGTATCACGTAAACAAGATACAAAAGGGCAGTGCATTGTCAGCTGCCGAGAATTCTTCCGAGTTGTATGGCCTTGGTCCATGGAACTCTTCTATCCCTGACGTTTCGTCCAAAGCTACGTTGGACATCTTCGGAGGTGCTCCTGGTTGTGCTGACTCTTGCCGACTGATGAGTCGGACGTCGAAGAACGGCCTAAATACCGTGAAAGTGGGCGTGGTCTGGATTTCACGTGATAGCAGAGATAAGCATTGTCAAAGATAAAATATAACTATCGATCATAGTACGTCAAAGGTAAAAACTTCTCATCGATTCTGTAGCATCATTGTCCATATATCGCTGAGTTTCATAGCTTCTTCTTTTCTGTTAAAATTTTCCCCATGTTTATATATTTCGATGGCTTCTCTATATAGCCGAAGATAACAGTATGTCATAGTACATAAAACTTCAGTTTCCGAAAATTTAACTACTTAATCACACGACTGAAGAGCAAGTTCCGCCACGGCTTACTTGTCTGTTTTCCCTAGTCGGCAAAGACTTTTATGTTCCTTCAACCGAGTATTCACACTTCTCTTAGTAGTTCCAATGTAGAACCTACCACATGTGCACGGAATCTTGTATACACCACTCGCTGACAGCGTGGCCCGTTTTATGTACTATTATCCTCGGCTATACAGAGAAGCCATCGAAATATATAAACATGAGGATAATTTGAACAGAAAAGAAGGAGCTGTGAAACTCAGCGATATATGGACGGTGACGCTACAGGATGGCTCTGAGCACTATGCGACTTAACTGCCGAGATCATCAGTCGCCTAGAACTTAGAACTAATTAAACCTAACTAACCTAAGGAAATCACACACATCCATGCCCGAGGCAGGATTCGAATCTGCGACCGTTGCGGTCACTCGGTTCCAGACTGTAGCGCCGAGAACCGCACGGCCACTCCGGCCGGCGATGCTACGGAATCGATGAGAAATTTTTACCTTTCACGTACTATGATCGATAGTTACATTTTATCTTTAACAATGCTTATCTCTGCTACCACGTGAAATCCAGACCACGCCCACTTTCCACGGTATTTAGGCCGTTCTTCGACGTCCGACTCGTCAGTCGGCAAGACTCAACACAACAACACATCGAAGATGTCCAACGTAGCTTCGGACGAAACGTCAGGGATAGAAGAGTTCCATAGACCACGGCCATACAAACCGGAAGAATTCTCGGCAGCTGAAACATCCGGTCGTGAAAGCATTCACTGTATAGTGCATTGTCATTTGTACTTACATGAAGTGTCTTCTGCCATATGCTGGAGGGCTGAAATAGTCTGAAATAGACTGTTAACCGAAGTTAAGCGCGGTCTCGCTGGGTTAGCACTTGGATGGGTGACTCTGTTATTGTGTAAACTAGAAACTAAGCTTCTCCCGAACAGGCCATGAAGGCCCAACGGTACCGGCCGGCCGCCGTGTCATCCTCATCCCACAGTTCTCCCGGCCGTATGTCAGTTTCCGAGACCGGAGCCGCTACTTGTCAATCAAGTAGCTCCTCAATTTGCCTCACAAGGGCTGAGTGCACCTCGCTAGCCAACAGAGCTCGGCAGACCGGGTGGTCGCCCATCCAAGTGCTAACCCAGCCTGACAGCGCTTAACTTCGGTTAACAGGAACCGGTGTTACCACTGCGGCAATGCCGTTGACTTCTGTTATGGTCGCTGGGACGCAACCGATGCATTAACTGCAGCTTTTAAGGCTTAATTTTCATGCACATTTTTTCAGAACTCGCCACAGGCTTTTTGAGGAAGTTAAAGTTCCTGGTCTGCCTGTCTTGCGGGCTTCCGAAGGCTCGGCGCGACAGATCTCGGATACGCTCGACATTTTCATTAGACTTGCGAGGCCGGTCAGTGCTTTGCGTATGCAACCAGCTTCCAAGAATTTTGTATTCCGTTCATAAATCTGCTTGTGCAGAGGCGGCGTTTTGCCGAATCGACAGCGGAATGGACGTTGTACTTGAAAAATGGAATGACTTCGCCCAAATTACAGCACACAAAATGGTTTCTTTCGTGATGCCATGTTGCTTCAAACAAACAGCGCAGCAGTGCAGCTATGTCAAAACTTTGAACCTTACTTTGTCCAGCGACACGCGCAACGTGTTTATATATTTTACAGTTTCTCTCTAGTAAACAACTGAAATATGTTTCTTCTTTTTGAATCATCCGGTGTTGGCGGTCAAAGTTCCGCGGGAATAAAAATAATCCAATAAGCCTTCATATAAGTTCATGAAGACGTAATATGTTGCCTGACTTTTCTTGCAACAGGTGATTTTGGAACTTTGTCTATAAATCTCCTCGTGACATATAACACGTCTATTTAGCGTCTGCCATAGGTGTTTGACTAGCGTCGAGGGCTGATTAAAAATTTGATTCGGAAATTAAATAATTCTGGCGAGCAATATGCTTCGCATGTGAGAAAAATACGTCGTTTCATTGTGGTTTGCTCTCAGGACCTTGCCAAAAGAAAACAGTTCCAAGAGAAAGAAGGTTAATGTTCAGTGTCTTTCTAACGACTGTCATTAGAAATGGAGCACACATTCGTATTGGGAAGGATCAGAAAGGAAAGCGGCCGTGTTCTTTCAAAGGAACCATCTCAGCATTTGCCTTATTTGTTCACCGAGCGAGGTGGCGCAGTGGTAGGACACTGGACTCACGTTCGGGAGGACGACGGTTCAATCCCGCGTCCGGCCATCCTGATTTAGTTTTTCCGTGATTTTCCTAAATTGCTCCAGGCAAATACCGGAAAGGTTCCTTTCAAAGGAGACGGCCGACTTCCTTCCCCGTCCGTCCCTAATCCGATGAGACCGATGACCTCGTTGTCTGGTCTCCTTCCCCAAGCAACCAACCAACCAACCAACCTTATTCGTTGTTAATCTTCAACGTTTACGGCTGTTAAATTTTCGGCTGCGGGCCAATAAAATCTGATTTTTTCGTCCGTTCGTCCACTGTGGATTCTAACAGACGTTCATTACATCCTGCTCCTGTCCGTAACTCTAAATAGGTGAAACTTCCTGCTGGTTTCATTTTTTAAAGATATCAAAATTATTTGATTCTGTAAAATACCCAGTCAGATTCTAACCCTTAACGCTGGAGTGCATTTTTAAAAATAGCCACAGAAGATTCCACTCTTTCCTATTGAACTGGAGATTTATCTCTACTGACCTTAATGTTGGTGAAAAGCCTAAGTCCCATCTTCCTTCATTCTCTCATTGATCTACAGCGCACACTTAAAAGAGATTTTCAACAATCAACGAGAAACAATGCAATTAGGAAATGGCATGTGGTGTCGTTGCGACAAATTTTGTTTTAAAGTGCCTATTAAACCTCATTTCTTTAATAACAGTATACATTCAGTTATCCTTTGTCACAACGTGCATTAACAGTCCCGCAGCCAACATCCACGAGATGCGAAAATAATTTGAAGTTATTTAAATAAATGAAGTAGCAGAGTGTTACAAAATCTACTGTCATAGTAATGGGTTCACATACGAGTTAGACTCTCACAGCCAGTATTTACATCCTTGGTGGTTTATGTTTCAAGGACAATAGGCTGTGGTCCTGCGTTTGCTTCCTCACTTCACGTTTACTATCTTAATGATCCTCAGCGGCTGTAAATACGTTGTTAATTTTGAAACGTAACCAAGCCCAGAAAGCCGAATTGTTTATACGTAACCGCGCAAGTCAGGTCGTAGCGTCATCCGACCGATGCCAAAGATGGCGCAATAGCGATGGTGTTACGGTACAGAATTTGTACTGCAGAAGAGTTGGCTGTGTTCGTTTGGTTTAGCACTGAAATCAATAAATAGTCTGATTCCACTCCTTCTTCTTCCTGGCATAGGCTTTTTTTAAATTTGAAAATTGGTCATCTAGGCCTCTCTGGCTTCTGAGGATGCCTCTAGCATTAGGACAGAAAACGTTCAGCACGGAAACAATCCTTACACCGCGATCCAAGCACATAAAACCTAAGAATGTGTTTACTATTATTTTGGAGGGCGTGGTCCGTAATCAGGAGCAATTGCAAAACTAATATGAAATACGGGTGCTCAGAATATTTCTACTTTCTTACAGGGACTTCACAGTTACAAAGTCTAACTGTGAGTAAGTATCTTATGTTTAGAGTTAATTTCAAGTTCCAAGTACCCGCGGGGTATTTCTCGGGGTGCAAAATATTTCGTTCGGCCGTTTCTCTTCTTGTGGCGTACAGCCTTTTCCTTACATGCCAATTAACGATGCAATCAGCAACGCTGACGTCGACTAGTGTGACGCAAGACAGAACCGACGCTTATTTCGGAACGAGTTCTCTAGCTACCGTCGTGGGCGTGTACCGAGGCTGGTGCAACATTATTTCCCTTTGAAATTAGCCTCAAAGGACAGTGTGTCGCTGCAGGTCATACATTCTGGCTAGTTTTAGCTCTCCCTCCAACGAAATTTCTCTCTCTCTTTCTCTGTACCCTTCTCTGCTGTCTATGCTGTATTATTACCTCGCTGCAGAGGAGGAGAGTAATGTGGTTGTTGGGGAATGCGTGTGGCTGGAGGTACAAAATAACATAGCATAGCCAGTGAAGTCTACAGTTTTGCCATGGAAAGCATCGTTCCAGTCACACAGATGGAAACACGTAGCTTTAATACGGCACCTCCTTCAACAGCAGGCCCACCAGCGTGCCAGTGCTTTTGTCGCCCTAGTGTCAAATGTTAGCAGACTGCATTTCATATTCAGATAACCGTGACGCAATATCTTTTATAAACGATCTCCCACTGTTTTAAATAACAGTGGAACAAGTGTGGAAAGATTTCAAGTATTTGTGTGTCAAAACTTCTGTTCAAGTTATGGAGTGAGATATTTTTATTTGTCTCTGAGTGGCTGGTTCATCTATCAAGGCCAGGATTCGAACCCGGGCCTCCTGCTCACTTGTCAGATGCCATAATCACTACGCCGCCCTGGCACAGTGGCTTTGCAGAACTGCCCAGACTACCCGAGCACGCCTCCCTCCTCCATCCAAATTCCCATTCGCGCCTCTGCCCGCTTGGTATTCACCCTGTAGCGTCAGTGATCTAACCAGCCAAGACTTTGTGAATCAGTTTTAAAAATTTGACTCTGTGCCCATTCTCTCTTAATATATATTTTGAAACTGAGGCTCAGTATTTTAAAGCCTTTCTGACATACAATTACAGAACTGTTATCCAACATTTACTTGTTCTCAAAGTGTCTTTCCCCGTTTTTATTACTGGTCACGAATACCAAGGAATAACGTTAAACTCTAGCCATATGCGTCCATATACGTCGTGGTCGACTCTGGGGCCGCATCAATTATCCTTCCTAACATATTTTCCGATACAAGTAGCAATGGAGGCAGGAAAACGCGATCTTTGACGTAACCCAGTAAGAAGAAACCACATAGACTTAAGTCAGGTGGCCGTGCTGGCCACTGAAAAAGAGAAGAGTCATGATGCCATGACGGGAAGCACTTCAGGTCCAATGCTGAGAGGGATCCCGGCAGTGAGGGAATAACAAACGTCTAATGGAAAGTGTGACGGAACACAATTTTGTTTTAAAGTCTCCACCGTCTTACTGTAATTGTGGCATAACCCATTGCTGCAGCTTGCCCAAGTATATAAAAACCAGCCACAGGTTTCTCGGAAAAGAAAAGTAGTAAAATAAACTTTTAAACAGGACAGTCAGCACCGACGATAACATCAGGTGAACCGCTAATGCGTGCTACAATCTCGTGTAAATCGTCTTTATCGCAAATACGAACTCTTTCCTGACATGTGAAAAGTGGTTGCGTCGTTGAAAACCAAATGTTGAGAAAAACCTGCCTTCCTCCGGTAGCGCCACCAGTCGTTGTGAAAGTAAGAATCATGCCTGTTGTCCCAAGTAGTCAGCGCATACTGAGCTGCATCACGTAACGTTTTACACGCACACATTTGCGCAGACTGCTCAACATAGGTGACTGCGAATTCTTCAGTTCTCTGCTCGCACGTAACGCAGCTTTCTTTGGGCTCCTGAAAAAAGATTCCCGCACACGCCTCACCTTCTCTGAGGTCGGAGCCACCCTGCTTCCTTAGCACTACATGTAGAAAATACAACATACACTCCTGGAAATTGAAATAAGAACACCGTGAATTCATTGTCCCAGGAAGGGGAAACTTTATTGACACATTCCTGGGGTCAGATACATCACATGATCACACTGACAGAACCACAGGCACATAGACACAGGCAACAGAGCATGCACAATGTCGGCACTAGTACAGTGTATATCCACCTTTCGCAGCAATGCAGGCTGCTATTCTCCCATGGAGACGATCGTAGAGATGCTGGATGTAGTCCTATGGAACGGCTTGCCATGCCATTTCCACCTAGCGCCTCAGTTGGACCAGCGTTCGTGCTGGACGTGCAGACCGCGTGAGACGACGCTTCATCCAGTCCCAAACATGCTCAATGGGGGACAGATCTGGAGATCTTGCTGGCCAGGGTAGTTGACGTACACCTTCTAGAGCACGTTGGGTGGCACGGGATACATGCGGATGTGCATTGTCCTGTTGGAACAGCAAGTTCCCTTGCCGGTCTAGGAATGGTAGAACGATGGGTTCGATGACGGTTTGGATGTACCGTGCACTATTCAGTGTCCCCTCGACGATCACCAGTGGTGTACGGCCAGTGTAGGAGATCGCTCCCCACACCATGATGCCGGGTGTTGGCCCTGTGTGCCTCGGTCGTATGCAGTCCTGATTGTGGCGCTCACCTACACGGCGCCAAACACGCATACGACCATCATTGGCACCAAGGCAGAAGCGACTCTCATCGCTGAAGACGACACGTCTCCATTCGTCCCTCCATTCAGGGTGTTGGCCCTGTGTGCCTCGGTCGTATGCAGTCCTGATTGTGGCGCTCACCTGCACGGCGCCAAACACGCATACGACCATCATTGGCACCAAGGCAGAAGCGACTCTCATCGCTGAAGACGACACGTCTCCATTCGTCCCTCCATTCACGCCTGTCGCGACACCACTGGAGGCGGGCTGCACGATGTTGGGGCGTGAGCGAAAGACGGCCTAACGGTGTGCGGGACCGTAGCCCAGCTTCATGCAGACGGTTGCGAATGGTCCTCGCCGATATCCCAGGAGCAACAGTGTCCCTAATTTGCTGGGAAGTGGCGGTGCGGTCCCCTACGGCACTGCGTAGGATCCTACGGTCTTGGCGTGCATCCGTGCGTCGCTGCGGTCCGGTCCCAGGTCGACGGGCACGTGCACCTTCCGCCGACCACTGGCGACAACATCGATGTACTGTGGAGACCTCACGCCCCACGTGTTGAGCAATTCGGCGGTACGTCCACCCGGCCTCCCGCATGCCCACTATACGCCCTCGCTCAAAGTCCGTCAACTGCACATACGGTTCACGTCCACGCTGTCGCGGCATGCTACCAGTGTTAAAGACTGCGATGGAGCTCCGTATGCCACGGCAAACTGGCTGACACTGACGGCGGCGGTGCACAAATGCTGCGCAGCTAGCACCATTCGACGGCCAACACCGCGGTTCCTGGTGTGTCCGCTGTGCCGTGCGTGTGATCATTGCTTGTACAGCCCTCTCGCAGTGTCCGGAGCAAGTATGGTGGGTCTGACACACCGGTGTCAATGTGTTCTTTTTTCCATTTCCAGGAGTGTATCTACTAAGGAGACTGCCGGCACTACGCTTGTCCGTCCTCTTTTAGAATACTACTCCGTGGTGTGGGATCCTTACCAGATAGGACTGACGGAGTACATCGAAAAAGTTCAAAGAAGGGCAGCACGTTCTGTATTATCGAGAAATATGGGAGAGAGTGTCACAGAAATGATAAAGGATTTGGGTTGGACATCATTAAAAGAAAGGGGTTTTTCGTTGCGACGTAATCATCTCACGAAATTCCAATCACCAGCTTTCTCCTCAGAATGCGCAAATATTTTGTTGACACCAACCTACATAGGGAGAAACGATCACCACGATGAAATAAGGGAAATCAGAGCTCGTACGGAAAGATATAGGTGTTCGTTCTTTTCCGTGGGCTTTTCAAGATTGGAATTATAGAGAATTGTAAAGGTGGTTCGATGAACCCTCTGCCAGGCACTTAAATGTGATTTGCAGAGTATCCATGGAGATGTAGAAGTAGATGTACATAATGCAGCCAGTCTCACGGATTGGCGTGTACCACACACAGATTGTTTTTTCTGTTGGAGCTTTCACCTGGTATCTTGTACGAAATGGTCACTGAACCTTCACATCTGACTCACATTGAAACTTGTCTGAATAAATCAAAATATGAGTGAAAGTTATCTAAATAAATAAAAATATGTAAGACTGAGGTACTTTGTTTATGATTGTAAAGTCTGAGCAGTAATAATCAGTGAACTATCGTAATGAAACTTGTACTGCCCTAACACGAAGGCAAAGCTGCACTGTAATAATAATCAGTTGTCGTAATGAAAACGGGATCTTTCATACTGTAAAAGTTATCAGTTTGACTGTAAGAATTTTGAACATTATAAACTGCCTGAATAATGAATTGGACATGAAACTTAAAGTAATTAGTTTTGCAAAATTCACCATAAAAACTGTCTTCGAATCAGATAAGTTGGCCCTGATCGAATAATTTAAAAAATCAAAATATTTTTTCATTATCTCTATTCTGCGCAAATCTGGATAACGCGTTGCAGTACTGCTGTATCTTGCGCGCCGTTATGTTAAAGCTGCAAATTACTGTATCCATACAGAAACACTTGAGAAGTGCAATGAGTTCTCTGTTAGTTGCAAACCTACAGTAACTGTTTTTCGAACACACTTGGTTGCATGATCCATTAAAAATTGTAAGAGAAGGGTTGGTAAGAAATTTAATATGCGCATAAACGACAACACTAAGCTTTTTATATACTGTGAAAAAGTGCTCAAGGCAGATTTTAAATTTAATGAACTTTTTAACATCCAAACAATACACTTCCTTGTCTCTCAAATCTAGCAACTTTCAGTACAACAACCAAGTTAGTCCGGTGATGCAGCAATACCGAAAAAAACTTCATTATAAAAATTACCTTTGATATTAACATTGTCTGCTTCCTTACTCTACCAAGCCTTATCACAGTCAGCTCGTGCTTTCTCTCTCCAGCACTGCTAAACATTATGTGCTCCACTTTAACACAGCTAAACTTTGACCGTTTCCTCACTCTAACACAACTTAACCTTGTCTGCTCCAATCTTTACCAAAGCTAAGCATTGTCTGCTCTACTGCGTCCTCGCACACAACAGAGATAGTAACTTAACTTCTGCTATACAGCTTTACAACATCGCTGCTCGCTCACAGTCGATTCAGACACCAAAATTATACATGAAACCTATCAACATCTAGCAAATTCAGAGACACATAACGCACTCATTGCACCATTGTTTGTCGCATTATAGCACGCTTGCCTCTAATGGTGAAGTCTCGAACTACGCCTTGGGGCTTACTACGAATTGAAACTTGGAGAGATGTTCTAGCCACTGATGTGTGTCATTTTCCTGTATGCTGAGAGGTGTCTGGTTGTCGTCCTCTGAAGTCCTTGAGGTACTTATCAATAACACAGGAAACGTATTTGTAGTTAAGTATACGGGCAACCTACAACTGTGGAACAGAACGATGCATTGAAAATTTGTGCTGGCCGGGACTCGAAAACGGATATCCGGCTTGTTGTGAGCGGTCCCTTTAACTACTTCGGCTATTCGGGCACGCGTCATTCCATCTTACAACTAAAAGTTGTCGATATTCGCTACTGCGAATACATTTAATGTATTTCATAACAGCTGTAGTCACCGCAGTGCCTGCTTGCCCGAAGGAACATTGCAACATACTTCTTACAAACACAGGCAGTGCAATATCGTACAAGAGGCGTAGAACAAGTAATGCCCCAATTTTATTTCTCGGTCAGTTTCGGTTGAAAAAACGTGGAATTTGTTGTGGGACTACGTGGAATATTCTCGCTTCAACCCTTAGATTGTCATAAACTTCCGATAGGTGGCAACACTATATTTAGACTTCAAAATAGTGTCTTTTTGGAGGATTACCAGAGCATCGCAAGTACTCATAGGTGCTTGCAGAATGCCTACGGAACTGAAAAAAAGCACGGTGTGCCTGTGGGCAAGTCACCTGACATATCGCAACAAGGTCAGGCAGCTGTGACGCCTGCAATATTGGAACGTGTGGACATTCTCGTTCGAGGTGATGGACAGATCACAATCAGACGCCTCGCTGCACAACTGGACATTTCTGTCGGTAGTGTCGACACACTTGTCCACAAGTTGGAGTACTCGTAAGTGCCCGCTGGGTTCCTTGCCGCCTAACAGAAGGTCATAAAGAGCAACGAAGAATCATTTGTGCGGAATTGTTTGCCCGTTACGAAACTGATCATGACAGTTTTTTGTCGAACATCGTCACAGGCAATGAAACATGGATTCATCACTTTGCACCGGATGGAAAACGGTAATCATGGCGTGACACCACACCACCTCCCCTCCCGAAAAAAAAAGTTCAAAGCCGCGACCTCAGGCGTTAAAGTCATGGCGATGGTCTTCTGGTACTCTGAACGGGTTAGCATGTTTGATGTCCTCCGTCATGGTGCAACGATCAACTCTGAAGTGTACCTACCTACCCTCAGGAAATTGAAGAAATTACTTAAGCGTGTTCGTCGGCAAAAAATGGATACGAATTTCTCGTTCCCCATGACAACGCAAGGCCTCACACAAGTCTGCATTCCCCAGAGGAGCTCACAAAACTTCTTTATACAGTTCTTCCTTATCGACCCTACAGCCCAGATCTCGCTCCTTCCGAATTGTATCTGTTTGGCACAATGAAGAATGCATCCGTGGGGATCAGTAAGTGGTCACTGATGCAGCAAAACGTTCATTCCGACCAATAGAGTGGTACCATACAAGCATTAGGCCCTTCCAGTAAGGTGACGTGGGGACCCAACATTGAACGGAGATTATGTTGAAAAATAGGGCTTTGTACTCAAAAGAGTGGCGAACAATATCGTGCACTGGAGTTCTGAATAAAAACAACCTGTTTCCAAAACAAAACAAAAGTGTCGACTTACTTTTTGAACGCTTCTCGAACTTAAGAATAGCCCTTATTGATAAGATACCACTGTCTGTGTTATTGTCAGACTTTCTCGGCTGTTTGTTGTGTGTCCATGGCCCATTGTTCAACGAAGATTACTAATCAAGACGCCGTCAAGTGGCCGTGCGGTTCTAGGCGCTACAGTCTGGAACCGAGGGACCGCTACGGTCGCAGGTTCGAATCCTGCCTCGGGCATGGATATGTGTGATGTCCTTAGGTTAGTTAGGTTTAATTACGAGTAGTTCTAAGTTCTAGTCGACTGATGACCTCAAAAGTTAAATCGCATAGTGCTCAGAGCCATTTGAACCATTTGAAGTAATTAAGAAAAACATTATTATTATTATTAATCATTTTGTTCTTTTACCGTAAGGGTACTCATAATAATCCCGCTGAGTGCCTTGAAACCAATATCACTTCCACCGTCACCATTATCATCATCATCATCATCATCATCATCCTTCCTCTCTCTCTCTCTCTCTCTCTCTCTCCCTCTGTGTGTGTGTGTGTGTGTGTGTGTGTGTGTGTGTGTGTGTGTGTGTGAGGGGGAGGTTCGTGCATGTGTGCTTTAGAAAGAAAAATATACGAGCCGTTCGCATTATGAGCCAGTGGAGGTCAAATTTCAGCTTCTCGGAACGAGCAGCAGACGTCAGACGGGCGTCAGGAAAGCGGTCAGTGAAAGCGGACGCGTTCGGCGATCCACGCGCCAGGAAAGCTGAGTGAGCAACGGCAGCAGCAGCAGCGTCCCGCCGCTGGTTTGGGACGATTTATGGCCGAAGCAGGTCGACCCGCCGCTGCAGGCGGTAGCGCCCTGGGACAGACCGGCCGAGATTAATGTAATGGCCGGGCCGGCGCAATTACGGCCCAGGCAGCCGGCACGGGTCCACACAGCCTTTCCCGCTACCGTCTACCTGTCACAGGCGAAAAAAGCTCGCTCCGTCTGTCCTGTGGGCCTGTCGTGTAGTTCACCTTTCATGGCGACCGTGGCACCGTATCGGAAACCAAGCCGTTCGATGTGTTTTGGTTAAGCGCTGGACAATAGTTGCACGGCGGCGTATTTGATCATCGAGACGACATTTAATAGTGATTTTAAGGTTGCGCTCGTCGAGTGCAGCAACTGTCTCTGAAATATCCTCCTTAGATAAAAGTAACTTTGAAAGACGAAAAAAGGAAGAAAAAGACAGAGGTCCCACAAGAGCCTTTGTTAGGGCCAGTTATTGCAACAGATGATGAGAGATTAAAAACTACGTTCAACCACATAACATGATTTTTATACGTTTCTTCAAAATATTGAATCTTAAGTAAACAACAACATATCGAAATTAAACCCCATTTTCTATATTCTTCTTTTTGACGTGAAAACCTTTATTCGCTCGTCGGTCCAACATTCTTGTCTCATTTAATACCATTGGATTAGGATCGCTAATAACTTCGACAGTAATAATGCATAAAAAGTGGCTGAGCTCAAAACGGATGTATAACATGCCCAAACGCTATTCGCACAGTTACACCTGCAGAACTACCGTAGGCTACTGTAGACTATCGTAAGTAAGTATGGACTGCGGTGGTTTTACTAATAGTTTAGGTCAGTTAAGATTGTAGCCGCGTTATCTGTACGTTAGAAGTTTTGCATACCTATCGGGAATTAACTCATTTAGATTGCTTTGTCTGCTTATGCGATCAGCGTCTTACTACATTCCCCTAACAAGCGGAAGCGGTGAACCGTCTCGAAACTGAGTGAGGATACGTAAAACGCCAGATAAAATACGGAACATTTCTGTTCTACATATTTATCCTCCTGTCTGTTACATAAAAATAAACTGTGTCTACAGCAAAATTGACACTGTCGTGGTTTAGTTCAAGTTTTATTCGAAAACTGTTGATTTATAACGTGAAACAGAGAGCTTCTGTAGTAAGAAATATATATGCGTTCAGTCCTGTGTGACTGTTACGATGTAGCTTTGAGTAAAATTATAACTTGGTGTAGTAACAATGTCGTGTAACTGTGGCCTCCAGTCGGGTAGACCGTTCGCCGGATGCAGGTCTTTCAATTTGACGCCACTTCGGCGACTTGCGCGTCGATGGGGATGAAATGATGATGATTAGGGCAACGCAACACCCAGTCCCTGAGCGGAGAAGATCTCCGACCCAGCCGGGAATAGAACCCGGGCCCTTAGGATTGACATTCTGTCGCGCGTATCACTTTTTTTTTAAATCTCGTTTTGCTCGTATTAGTTCGTTGAATCTGCTCGGGGCGGACGTCGCAAGACACTCGTTTCAGTTCTTCGTTGATCCATTAACTCAGTTTTTTTTATTACAGAGGGCAGCTAACCCTCTGACCGAACACGCTGAGCTACCGTGCCGGCTACCACTCAGCTACCAGGGGCGGACACTTGGTGTAGTATGCAATCGTGTTTAGCGAGGACATTGATTCGCATCTCACTATGAAGCCGCTACGGAGCTCCACTAGCCCTCAGTCATACAACGTAAATATTCACCGCGATATAAGTGGAGCTAAACTGAAAACTATAAACTAAAGAATATCCTCTCTTGTGAATAGGAAATATGCTCGGAATCATACAAAACGTAAGTCAGAGAAAACCTTGCATCGAAAGGAATCCAGGAAACCTAAAAAGTCTGGTACCGGCGAAAGCGAGAGCTACGGCAGCGTCGAAAAGGAAAGGAAAGAATGTCGCAAAATGATTACGTATCTGGGCCATCGGGCATACAGCGGCCCTCAGCTGTCAAAACTTGTTGATTTATCTTTTCTGTAACTACTGTACTGCTTCGTGTAACCAATGTAATAAAAATATTGATAATTAAATTACATAGTAATACGAAACACTTGTTACAATTTTATGCCAAAGTTTTCACGTAAGAACTATGGCTCAGATCCGAACTGTACAGACCGAAATTTCCTTTTTCTTCTTCGTCTCGTGTTACTATAATAACAACAATAATAATAATAATTATTATTATTATTATTATTTACTTATTTATTGTTTTGGCCTCCTGAAGGTCACATAAAATAACATGAATATTCCACCTGACTTTTTCTTTATTTTGTCCTAGAAGCCTATGAAACATTTTACTTTTGCTCTGACCTTTATCTTTTTCCTCTTCCTTTCTCCGTTATTTCCATTTCCCTCACATCTACTTTAACTTATTTGATCCACTTTCTTAATGTCTTTGAGTTTCTGTCAAAAAGTTTAAAAATTCTTTTTGTTAATTTTTTTTCATCCAGCCTTCTTAGGAGTCCTTTTCCTTCTAGTAACTAGTATTCGTTCTTCTATTTCCTAAATTTCTTTATGACTTCTTAATTTCCATTTCCCATTGTGTATTTTGGTCCCAAGATTTTCCTAATTATCTTGATGTCCTTCTTTTCTGTTTCTCTTAATTGTTTGGCAGTATGCAACGAAAGGCATTCTGAAGCATAAACGCACTCATGTGTATTAACAATGTTCTATCGCCAGAGTTTTTAATTTATGGAAGTAGATTTCTTGTTCTGCAGGTTTTGGTTAATAGGAAACCCACTCCCATTTTCCTTGTCATTGCTTCTATAAGCAGAGCATTTGGTTTTATTATTTCACCTAGATATTTAAATTTTGTAGCTTTTTTTCAATTCTTCCGTGTATTCCAGTGCCTGCTTTGCATTTGTCATATACTTTGTTTTTTCAAAAGTCACACAGGCCTGTTTTTGAAGCTATCTCCTGAAGGGGATTTATCTCCACAGGTGCATCTTCCACAGATCAAGCTAAGATGGAAAAATCGTCTGCGAAAGCCAAGCAATCAATTTTCATATTATCACCTTTTCAATCAATCAGGATTATTTAAAATTCTTTCTTCCTCTATTCTTTTCCTCTATTTCCTGAGTATTTTTCTAGTATGGAACTGAATAGCAGTGGGAAAAATCTATCTCCTTGTATTACACCAGTTTGACCTCAATAGTCTTGTAGGTTTCACCTGAAATTTAATTTAGCATTTTGTTTCTGTAACTATGTCTTTTATGATTGCTGTTGTTTTGTTATCAGCTGCAAACTGCTTTAATATGTTGGATTATATTTCACCGATGTTTACAAATAATGCTTTTGGCCCTCATTCTTCTTTACGTGTCATACATTCCAGATTTAAAATTTGCTCCGCACAGGATCGTCCTTTGCTGAACCGTCCTTGGTACTCTGTTAATCGTTAACCCACTTGGCTTTCCAGCCTATTTGGTAACGTTTCTGAAAGAATTTTGTAAGTCACTGGAATAAATGAATTCCCTCTACGGCTGGGGTCAGTTTTACCATTACTTTTGTCGATTGGGTGTACTAATGCTGTTTCCAAGTCTGGTGATGGTGTTCGAGTTTGCGAGAAACACGAAGATGTTCTAAATATTTGAGGATAAGTGGGATTTTTATGAACTGGTGCAAACAAACAGCTGGCAGAAGGTAACTAGACACAGGAAGCTATGCGGAGAGTCCGTCGGTTAAGGATTTGGAGGAGCAGATAAAAACTGGTGTAACTGGACGTCCGTGCAACGTTATTTGTCTAAGGAATGTTTTAATTAGGTGCACTGTTAGGTAGAGATCCCATGGAAAGCTCGGGTGATTTTTAGTATAATTACTGCCAACAATCTTGCAGGATTGATGGCGAGGTACCACTTGTAACACCATAATTCAAGGTTGAGCAGGTACTACGCTTCCCATTTGCCAGGGTCAAAGGATGCCGTGAGTTTCGGAATAAACAGACAGAAAGAAATGTCGTGTGTAAACACTTTTTGATTACAGGCCTCTCCGTAAACTATCGCGTAGTAACGACAGGCGATCTGCAGTACAATAAATAACATGCAAATCAGTGCTGGTCAACAAAGAGCTGAGAACAGTCGTTGTGTCCGGATCCAGCCCCTGTATTTGGAAACCACGGCGCCACAAGGTGCATCCGAATCACCATTATACTTGGCACTTATGCCCTATCCTTGTACACGATGCAGAAGGGCGATCGTTCTTCCATATGTGAACTCACTTGTTGTCTTTCCGACTTCTGAAGTCAACGGGATCTACTTGGTTTTTCGTTTCTACCTTGTTCGACGGCTGTTCTTGTCATTAAATTCGGCGTAACGCTGTCACTTCAGTCACAAAAGGGATAGCGCTTCTACGATGATGTGTACAACGTTTCTTCGTTATCACTCATGTACGTCTGGTTACCAATTGGAACCGTTAGGACCAGTCCTAGAGTACATTTTAATTTTCTCAAACGATAATATATTGATGTCACATTGATATTGGGCTACATTTGAACACAAGATGATCAGGAACAATGTTTCGCGGTAGACTCTTCACTTCAATACGAGAAGTGCATATAGGTCGCAGGTTCGAATCCTGCCTCGGGCATAGATGTGTGTGATGTCCTTAGGTTAGTTAGGTTTAAGTGGTTCTACGTTCTAGGGGACTGTTGACCTCAGATCTTAAGTCCCATAGTGCTCAGAGCCATTTGAACCATTTGAAGTGCATATAAACATATATCCCAAAATATTTTCTGAGTAATTAATATAGTAGAGCACAGTATAGTAATTTATGTATCTATCAATAATTTTACAATGACATATGATTTGTCAGTTGAATACAAGGAAAAAATATCACATAAACATATAAATGTACACAAGGGTTTTTAATGAGGGCAAGAAAATAGTTAAAGAGAACCATCCCATCTGTTGCCGGATTTAATTTAGGAAAAAACGCAGGAATTGTAATTCAGAATGACCGGGTAGAACAGGAACTTACAACCTCTGGAATATAGATCAATGTCTGATCAAATGCACTACTTCATTCGGTTTGTACCTAGTGTATAGTGCTTTACTTTTTATTTATAGAGTCATAACATTAAAATTATTATGCATCAATCATTTGGCGGTCGAACATTTATCATACTAATGAAAGTTCGCATTCAATGTCGTTTCGAAGCAAAATCCACTAACTGGATATTGCAAACAATATTTAAACCTCAACAGCAAATTTTTACAACGAACATTTGAAAGCGATGATAATCCTCATGGTATAATTCAGACTAGGCACCTACAGCAGCTTTATGTGAGAACTGGCATTCTAAGTGTCCGTCTGATAGATTCCGAGGGTCTCCCAGTATGTGTTACAGGAGCTGTAAAAAAAAAAAAGAAAAGAAAAAAAAGACGTTCAGTATATAGAGAGAAGTGATTGACGTATTACACACTTCTTTCTAATTTAGACACGATCAAGTAATTGTAACTATATTTTTTTTAATTTTATATGAAATAAAAGAAGTTTAGAAGTTACAGGTGATGCCTACAGGCATGTGGTTTGCATATGATTGGCCTCGAGTAAAGTTCAGTATCATTTTTCGAAATGTACCGAATGGTTTCTACCATGACACATGGCTACTTAAGGGACGATCTTGTTCCATGCACACACTTCTTCACACAGCACTTATTTGGATTAATGCTGTGTGGTTTTTGCAGCAGATTTTCGTGACTTAGAGGCGTTTCATTAACGTATTATGTAAGCCTACGAATGCACTAGATACCGTCCATAGTTTCTGAACGGATATGACACTCCATGACTCGATGAGTACTTGCATATGTAAAATTGATGGCATTTTGATGGATTTTAATCCGAAAATGGAGTAAATTTTTTATCTATATTAACTCACAAAAAGACTTAGAGATGTACATTTATATTGATGTGTTCGTAGGTTTTGGTGCGAGAAACTCTGTCTCAAATATTTACAAAAGTATTTCTAACTGTATAAAAATTATTTAGAGCTGATTCATACTTGCCGGTTGTGTCCTGACACAGCAATGAGAGGTACCTCGTTTTGATTTCACTGATACATAAGCAGCATAAACAAGCTAATGGGTTCCTGTGACATTACTAAACTGGGAATAATCTTTTCTGTTCTTCAGCTAGACTTCGATAAGAGCTAAAGAAGAAAGAGCGATGCAGAATATCTGTAGAGGTCTGAGATAATCACTGTTCATAATTCCTGAAACTTTGTCAAAACTAAATTTGGGCAGAGCATGAACCATATATAAACAGAAACGACTGAAATTATTGTACAACTAAAAAAAAAATACATATATAACACAAAATTGTTCAGAATCCATTAATTAAGCTTTTGTCCAATGCCGACGGTTCCGATACCATTTAAATTAATCCAGTTTCCTTGTACGTGAATTAAATTGCGTTATGGTTCATTCCATCTCACGTTTCCAACGCAGTGTCTGGTTGATATCTTGCGGGCACCAGGAGTACCTATTCAGTGATTTAACTGCTTTCTGCCTTTAAAGTGTATCTGTAACGCTGTGATTCACAGCTTCAGGTATTCTGTTGTGCCAACTATTTTCCTCTGTTGTTCCAACTATTGTCCTCCAAAGGCGGATTATCGTAAAAATGTTATATGTAGCTTTAGGTAGCCGATCCAGTCTATAAAAAAAGAAGCCTCAACCTATCAAGGACACAGTTGTTGAAAGGCGTTAAATGAAAATCTGTCAGTCCATTCCGTTAGCCATCTTTATGTGTGATCTTACGAGGATTACTATAACGTTTACCTTGGCGTCCTGTACCCCTTTTCCCCCCCACCTCACACTTTCCCCACAAATAATCTATTTGTACACTTTAGAGCGAACATATCACGACGTTTTTATTCGCCGGTACCATTGACTGAAGAATGTGCTACGTTACAATTCCAGTGGCATAAAAATGCAGTAAAAGTAGTTCAATGGTTATATTCATCTATTCTCCAACCAATTACATCCTAGCGAAAGGCTGAGTGCTGTTGTTCATAGCCAACGTGATTTAGGTAATTCATTTCATTTAAGAACTGTCTGCAGGTCAATTATTTGTGCGAAAAGCATTATACACGTTTCTGAATAAACTCCCGTTACACTGACGAAACGAACATTTTTTTTTTCAATAGAACTAAATTTTCTTAAATCATACGACTATCGCAGAGACACATATAATGCGTAAGAGCGCCGAAATATATTTTTCGAGGGTCTATTCTTGCAGCACAACAGCATTACGATTTAGAGTTTGATTTACCAGAAGTCTGCTATGTAATTTCAATGAATAATCAAATCTACCAAAATAATGTGACGTATACAGAAAAGCGTGTAGACTACGTTGACCTAAATCCCGAGTTGAGACTGCTATAAAATATCTTTCCACTGCCCTACGTGGAAAATAGGTGAATAATTTTACTCACATTGCATAGCTCCCCCGTTCTGGCATTCCGTTCATTAATACACATCTCGTAAGAGTTATGCAAGTCCATTAGCATGAGTAACAGCGAGATAATGGAAGCCATAATTCAAAGGGAAAATAAAAACGGTAACTTCGGAGAATGTGTAACGGTTTCACAGTGACAGCCTCCCGTTCTATTTGTCATCGCGGCTTTTTGTTAAAAATGCGCTGCGGTTGCCTCACGTGAAATCCTTTGGAGCACTTTCACCTTCACGGTGGAAATTCGACGAGAATTGTGAGCTGGGTGCGGAACGTAGGTATCAGGCATTTCCCGTGTAGAGGGAAGTACTGAACGGGGCTCACGCCTAGCTTCCGCCGTTGCCGGCCAGGGGCGTGGCTGTCGGCCCACCACGTAGTGCGGTTTTCCTCCGGCAGAGACCAGCACGAGGCTGCCGAACGATAAAATCTCTGACCGCAGACGGCACCATGCTCACACAGTAGTGAATTCCGTAACTTCCTGTACTCATAACTTTAAATTGCAGTCTTCACCGTACTGGTTAAAACAGTTGTATTCATTGTTTCAAGCGCATGGCTACATCCCTCATAAAACGCAAGAGCTGTTTACATCGTTGATCTTCCGAATAGGTCATTGTTAGAGACGCATTGTTTTCCCTTATTCATCTCGTAATTGATTTTAAAGATGTTGGGCATTGTTTTAGTACCACAGTTTTTTTATTTTTTTATTTGTCTTGATCAGAAATTTTCTTTTGGACAGAACTTCTGGTTTCAGCTTTACAGTAGCCATCTTCAGAATCTACAGTACAAGTAAAAGAAAAAAAAAACATTGCTATATACTACAATAAAATATTAAAAACGAAGCACATAAAATATAATACAAACTCGTTACATTTTTCGTTATACTGCGTTGCACCAAGTCATAGCGGTGCAACAAAAGTGTGAGTCAAACTGCTACGTATGGTGCTGTTTCATTGCAGATGTATGTTAGTTCTTTAAATCTAGTTTCAAACGTTCGTGTGCCCAATGTGAATTCGTGTCTATATTATATTTTCTGACCTTTGTTTTTAATCTTTTATTGCAGTGTGCAGTAACGGTTTTTGTTTTAGATTCTGAAAATTGTAATTGTGTAGCTGAAATCGGTAACGGTGTTCAAAACACTTCGCAATCAAGTAATTTAAATAACAAATTACGTACCTTATCTGATCGCCCCAGTTAGAAGGCTACAAATGTGGTAGTCACCAGAATCACAGAAAACTACTATCGGTGTTTCATCCCAGCAGACGTATTGGGGTCGAACGAGTTGATTTACATGGTAGCTTCTGTAGCACGGCAACTCTTCAGTTTTATACATTACCTGTAAGCTTTTTGCTAAACATCCTACTGGTTAGTAATGTGAACTTAGGTATACCTGCTATAACGTAACAGAAGCAAGATTAAATATTTTTAACCTAATCATGCTGGAACTGTTACCCTTGTTACTATTATTATTATTATCATAATTATTATTATTTTCAATCTGTGTATGTGAATGTACACCCTCTTTTGTAGAATGAGATATTTTGTTTACAGTGACAAAGCCTCAACAATAACCCTTCACAAAAAGCAAATAACTTTCTTCATATGGTAATAGATGCTGTACGGCGGAAAGTTACTGGAGTAGAGAAAAATAGGAACTCATCAACCCAAATGTTGTTGGTCAGGTCGACGTTTTATTAAATGTACTCCTTTTAGAGTTTAGTGTAATAGCAATAACCTCCCTCAACATGAAATCCGTCTTACGTTCCTGAGGGAGCTCGTGGGTAGGGAGAGGGCAGGGGCGGAGAGGGATGAGATGACGATCGAACTCCATGCCTTACAAGAAATATCTTACCCTTCGCATGATGAGAAAATATAAGGAGCGATGAAAAAGTTTCCGTTACAAGCCCGTACAGTCCACAATCGATGTGCCAATCAGGCAAAATCACCGTGAGTATTGAAGCAATCATCCCATCGACGCACCTTGAAAATACGGGCTACGAAAAAAACAATGCTGCGTGAAGAGGTCTGTAACTACCTGCTGCACACCTCGTCCGACGGGAAACGTCGACTCTTCAAGGCCTTTTTTAATTGACCGAAGGTGCTATACTCGTGTAGGGCGACATTAGGACCATGGGGCGGGTGCTCAAGTGTCTCCCACTTGAGTTGACGTAACTTACGCGGTACGACTTTTGCGACATGGAGACGAGCGTTATTATGAAGCAGCAGCACGTGTTGCCCACAATGGCTGTTTTTGACAGACATACTTCCCCGATATATGTCAACCGGTGTTTGTCCTTCGGCAGCCAAGAAAAGATTGAAAGCCCGTTGGTCCTGTTTGGACGCATTTGGTAATAACGTCACCATAATTTATTTACCAAATGCACTTCGCAAATATATTAATTCCACACTAAAGCCTTGCCTCCACGTCGGTGCTTGTATACCGACGTTGGAGTAGTGGTACCTTGTATACACGACGCAGCAACGCCCTAAAACGGTAAGTTCTTGATCGCCGCTTACAGAAGGGTATGGACGGAATTGTGCCATGCTCAAAAGAAAATAAAGGACAAAATGAAAATTGGGTCACTGAATATAACTACTGAATAAGAAGAGCCTTCGGAGCTCTGAAGTTTTGTATTTCTGATTAATGACAATATAAAAATCGTTTTTATATCCATTTCAAAAGACACTTTGTGTAGTATGTATGATTTTTGTCAGATGATTAGTTTGCTGTGCATACTTCATCCGTTTATTGCCTCATGCGATATTGTTCTAGATCAACACTACTTTTCAGAATGACATTCTCAGTGTACACGTGTATATGCTAAGGATGATACGCAGTGTACTATTTCAGGCATACAGCCGTAATCACCCGCTCAGAATTTTGAATCAACAGCAGAGAAATATACGTTACTGATAAAGAAGAATTCTCTTTGTTGCTCAACTCAGTTACTCACCTGACAGTCGCAAAGAAACATAAAAATTATAAGACGTTAAATTATTTAACAACTTCTCTAGTTAGTTGAAACTGCTGATAATCAGAAGGAATAAGTTTAATGACAAATTTAAATTGCAAGGTAAGTCTCTCTACTTCACGAAAGACTTATAAAACAGATACTGTGTGAATAAGGAAAGAATATTTATTTGGGTAACTTAACTTTGCGTTCTGCCTTACGGCAGGGGGAAGCCTCGTCAGAGAGGTCCACCGCATGAGCGTCTAAGGAAGTGATTCCAGTGGTGGTTTCCCGTTGCCTTCCACTGATGATGATGAAATGATAATGAGGACAACAAAAAACCCAGTCCCTGAGCGGAGAAAGTCTCCCACCCAGCCGGGAATCGAACCCGGGCCCTTTGGCATGACAGACCACCACGCTGACCACTCAGCTACCGGGGCGGACTTTATGTAGGTAGACGCTTAAAATACAGCTAGTGTATGGGCAGAATTTTGAGAATAGTTTATTTTAGTTATTTGCAATAAGGTTTTAAGAATGGGCTACAACCTTTTAGTTAAATTATTTTTCAGTCGTGTGGCTGATGTATTTAAATCGACGGTGTACTCATCCATTTAAGTCAAATCTCTATCAGTTTTAATTAAGGAACTAGAGCAGTCCAGATTTCAAGGGGTGGATGCAGCGTGGTGCACATTACTGGGTGTGCTCAAATGGATGTTCTAGTTGAAGGATGTTCATTTAAAATAGATCATTTAGCCGTGTGCACAACTGAATGCACCTTATGAACTACCCGTGAACAACATTTAAAGTTTCTGTAGCGACAAGCTTCCTCAATGCGCTTTTTGTAGTCATCTGGGGTTGTGGTTCGATGACATAAATACGTTTCTTGAGATATCCCCTCAAAAATAAACTAACAGTATTAAATCGGGCAACAGTGCTGGCCATTGGCTAGGGCCACGACGTCCTAACCGTCTTCCAGGATATCTAGTTTATCATTTATTGTATAACATCAGGCACAATGGGTAACCATCGTGCTGTATCTACGTATGATCTCAACTTACTGACGTATTGCAGGAGAGCTTCCGAATTGTCGATGATAATATCTCGATACGTGGACTGATAATTTATTTTCCAAGGATTCCACACCATAAATTAACGGACCACCTCTTTTGATGATCGATATGGCATACCAATATAGGAATTCTGTAGCCAAGTGACGCTTAACGTGGCGGCACACAACGCTGTAATTTATGAACGTGGATTCATCAAAGAAAATAACACTTTGTAAGGCATCCACAGTAATATTATTCAAGGTAAATTTTCCGAAAGTAACTCTCCGGCTGAGGTCAATCCCACGCAGCTCCTCTGTCAGTAACTGGTGGACCATATGAAACTTTTCATCGCGTACTATTTGCGTGCAGATGTGAGACTAGTACCAGTGATTTCAACAACTTCTCGTAAAGTGACATGCGGATAGTCGTGTGCTGCAGCTGAAACACACACTCACATACCATCACTACTTCTTAGTCTCTATCTGTTTCCGCAGCGCCTGCTCAAAAGTACTTGCTTCTCGAAATCGTTGTTCAGCATCTAAGAACGTATTGGTGATGGATCTCTTCACCGATATCTCAAGCATAAGCCATCGCTCTTTATATGGCATCGTATTACCATTCGCCGGGAATCAACAGCATCTCTATGTACACGTTAGACGTGTATGCTATATTTATTCCACGTCAATGTCCACGGCAGTCCGCATGTCGTTTGTTTGTGAAATCCGAACTGCCTTGGCTACAGCACTGTAAGGATACATTTGTCAAGCTAACGCAACATGGCTTCAAAAATCGTATCGAGGGAGCTTGTTCTCACCGGAACCACTCTGTACATTTCTACCTGCATGAGTAAAATTGATAGAAATTTGATTTGAATCTTTTTGTATACTGTTGGTTTTTATATACATCAGCTACATAATATAAAAATACCTGTTTCAAATTTATACCACGTTGATATGAACTGTGTTCACAGCTCAGCAGAAAGAGTACTGTTTCCTACGTTTATCTATCTCAATAAATATTCCTTTCACCTATCACTTTATGTACCTTTCCTCATACATTTAGAATGATCATAGACGTATGACAGAAAGAATGGAGCATTCTCCTGCAAACTGTGAAAATAGCTTTTTTCCAGATAGCAGAATGTGCGTCGGTGCTACCTACTGTAACGCCATCGTCTAGCCGTGGTCTTTCAGAAGCCGGAAGAGCGGAGCGGCAAATCAGTTAATTACCAGCCATAATTAAAAGCCGCTGTGTGGTGAGCCGTACCTCTTTTAGCGGGACTGTTTGCAGAAGGAAGAGCTTTCTGCTGCGTAAGCTGCAAATAATGATAAAACTCGCAGAAAAGTCCGCCGTGCAACAACATCCAGTTAGGCTCGCCCTCCCCGCCCCTCTTTGTCCTACCTTCTGAAGAAATATCGCTGGCCTTACAATTTACGTGTGGGGCAACAACCATTGTATTTCTCCCAACTAAAACGTCAATGATACAGTTCTTATCACGCCTTGCTGGCGAAAGATATTGGCGATTCGGCACGGCAGTTTTAGGTGAGAGACATTTAAAAATGAAAAACTTTTACTTATTTCTTTATTAATGCAACTATTTAACCCGGAAAGATGTACATCGAACTAGACTTCGTCAAGTTGTAAACATCACAGTTTTTATGCCAATGAGTGTGGGATTTAAAAAACCTAAGTCTTTTTAACATTAAGCAATTTACTCGTTACGTTCTTGCCTAATGGTAATTAGTAGTCACATCTAAGGGAAAGAGAATGAAACATGTTAAAAAATGTCTGATTACGGCGGTACAATTTCATATTTATTACTTACTACAATTGCAATTTCGAGTGGTACACTCGTTTTCTCCATAAGTGCAGAAGTCTAGAACATAAAACCCAGGCGCAGGCATAAATACAGTCATTTGTAATACTGGAAATTACAGTGCAATAAATAAAATATTTGTCAACCGTTAGCAGGTATTACCATGTTTAATAACTACATGAAGGCTGTGGCCCATCACTCATCAAACTTTAAAGAAAAGTTTTCACTTCACTTCGGAGCACAGACTTTTTAGCCCTACTTTCGCTGGGGGTGTAAACTTGCAACATACTCAGTCAGCTAATAATATTTATGCCCAGTAGAACAAAGAGTCCACCTCAGTTGGAGGAAGTTCCGAGAAACAAAAGTTTTATTGACTTCTAGTTTATAGCAGACACGTAGCGTTTACAGAATTTTTTGGCACTGCCTTACTAATTTCAACAAACCGAACACGTACAAATGTACAACATGCTCCATGAACCATCTCTGAAGTTATTCGTCGTTTATTGCCATCCTTCAAATTACTCGTAAATTAATGTGAAAATGTCAATTTACGGAGGATTTGTCGAGTGAAAACTCTTTCTTTTGAATATAATCCCTTATTTATTTTATCTGCACATCGAATACCTTTGTTGGTTACTTACAGATGTTATAATATATAATGAACGTAACAGTTTCTATTCTTTTCAAATTGTTTCACGTTTTAAATACTTTCCTTACCTCACTCCAGATGAATACCCGGAGGTTTCGCTAAAAAAGGGCGGTCAGCTTACTTCCTAAACTGAGCTCTACTTCATTCGGCGAGAGAAGATCTCTGAGAGCTATAAGCGCGGTTGCTAACTTTCGATCGCGAATTGCAAACGGGTGTCACGTGGTCGTGACTGCCTGCAGCAACTCTGAGACGTTGTCATTGGAACATAAACAAAATCGTGTTAGGTGATTGGCCGCAGACGCAAGAAGGAGCCGTGGATGATCGGCTTCAAGTGTCTCCTCTGGCTACACGAGCTCTCTGTAGTTGAGGTAGTATTTTCCCTTGTGCTTGTGTGCCATTAGATGTGACAAGGCACACTAAATGATGTTGTTCTCTTAGAATAGAAGTACTGAGCTAGAGCAGTAAATATTTCTTGTGCCTTGACTTCTCCTTCATCTTATTGATACGCTTTTAGTAAATTGATTTCATGATCAACTTGAGAAAATAATGTTCATTTTTTACGTGTAGATCTATGGTTCTTTACTATGTTAGGATAACAGTTCTTATTTAATTAGCTTCCAGTTCGGGAATATATGCGGTTCCTTTAATTGCTCCAGTAAATTAACTTCTAGTTAAGATGAAAAGTATTTTTGACAATTTCTTGTTTAGCATCAAATATGGCCTCATTGATTTTCTTGTTGTCATGTGTCTACTTACCACATACCGCACCCGACTGTAACATCAGGTGTAGAGCTGAGAGATGTGTGCATGATATTTCTCGTATTGTTGGTATGACGACTTACGAGGTGAGAACCATTTCTGGGATGTTCGTTAGTGTGCAGGCTGTTCTTTTTTTTCCTACGGATCTTGTTGTTGAGTCAAAAGTGTATTGGGTTTTACAGTTTCTTTTGGGTTTTCGAAAAAAGCCTTTTTGGGGTTTTCGAAAAAAATGTAGTGTAAGGGAGCAATAGAATACGACTGTCGATGGTACTGTGGCGTACTAAATTGTAGCCCTTAGGTATTGCTGGTTCTTTGGAACGTTCGGAGCTGAGTGCGGCTTGTTTTCCAGCACGGGCATTTATGCCACCCAGAAATTAGTGTAATTTTGGATAATGTTTTACTAGCTCAATTAGACCCCTGATATGAATAACCTGATTTTGCCGCGATTTCTGATTGGAGTTTCGGCGTTGATGAAAAGAAAACCACCAACATTTCCGACTTTTTCTGGTTTCTTCAAATTACTCCGAAACCAGGAGTTTAATCGAAGAAGTCAAGATTACCAAAAAGTAAAGCACTATATTCTGCATCGATTTTGTAACTAAATTTTGGCATTTAATTAAATTCTCCTATAGAAAAGTAACGCGAGAAAGCCGTAGTTTTTCATACTTCCAAGAAACAGTCGTTTTATCACAGTTAAACGTGCATAATCTGAGAAGTGACTAGTCTGATGCAAGATTTTACGGGAGAAAGGTTGTACGGCATGAAATTGCGAAATTTCTTAGACAAAATCAAGTCCTACCTCTAAAGTGTATGACATCTGGAACCGCAGCGCATGGTACGGTCATGCCTGTCAATGGTGACACGATTCTTCACAGAATGGCGTTCCACAAAAATTTCAGTGCAGAGCTTCAGCAAAATTTTGATGACGAGTTAGCCCCATGCCCTCTAGTCCACTATCTATGTTTGATGAAGTAGGTATGACAACAACACGAAAAGCTTTATTTTATAAGTAGCCTGATCCTTTTAGAGACCTAACTGACTTCGAAAAGGCAGCCTTCGTTCTAGTTAAAGGATTTATGTAGCCAAGAGTGGCATGGGATGCAAAAGATTATCTTCCATAATTACATAGTATGTGGAGTACATCAAGCGTTGGTATGACAGACAGACACAGCGACGTAGGCCACAGCCCCCTAAATTTCAAATCGTCTCACATATCGAAAGACAACAAACAAACTGTTTCTATATACCTTCACTGGTTGCGGCACGTCTTCGTCGTTTTTCAGCAAAGGAAAAAGAAACTCCTTAAGGCAATTGAGACGAAAAACAACTTACTGACTGCAGCAGACATATTCGGTGTGTGCAGTGCTACATGACACTCTTGGTGAGATTGGTTACGCTGAACAGAGTTCGTAACAGCAATGTACTACGAAGATGAAGCAAAGCCTTTATATATGTATCAAAAACATCATTTAGCTACGCCTCCTTCCCTCCTGTAAATGGAGCTGATCGACAGCATTTTCCGACGAAATGCTTATAGTTGCAAGCTCGAGAAAGCAACCCAATAGATGCACTGCAGTCGGGCTGCAAGGCTTCTAAATACGGTCTCTTGCCAATTCCCATTACTAAAGAAGTAGCACCCGCGGAACTGTTGAAAACCATTTACTTCGTATGTGGCACAGGGTGTCATGGAGATGGTTTCTGCAGGAAAAACGGCATTTAGCATCACCGTTTACAAACTATGCGAAGGTCCGTCCTGCCCCAATCTTCCAACTGACATCCGTATTATTGTCATTGACGACCGTGATACGGGCAAAGACAGTTAGGAAGAAGGAAGAAGATATCCCACCAGACATATGGTTGGTTGGTTGGTTTAAAAGAAGGGAGGAGGTGGGGTGGGGGAGGGACCAACCACAAAGATACGAATACGAAATAAACTGAACAGTTAGAGATAATGTTATTGTGATTCTTATCCTACAAACGTGTATTGAAGTAGTTCATTACATTAATACCTGTTCCATAGATCACAAATACGACATTTCGTAATGACGTGGAACATGTCAGTTTAAAGTAAGTTTTCTTTACACAATGTAATTAATTTCTTTTTTTTTTTGACAGTTACTACTTTATACCGAACAATTCATTGAGTAGAAGGAGTTGTCATTCAGATAGTCCTTTAAATTGTTATTAAATGTTGTTTGGCTATATGTCAGACTTTTAATGCTATTTGGCAAATGACCAAAGATTTTTGTGGCAGCATAATTCACCCATTTCTGCACCAAAGTCAGATTTAACCCAGAATAGTAAAGATAAATCCTTTCGTTTAGTGTTGTAGTTGTGCACTTCGCCATTATTTTTGAATTGGGATAATAAGTGAATATATGTATTGCGAAAGAAGCTTGCACAGGATAGAGTAGCATGGAGAGCTGCATCAAACCAGTCTCAGGACTGAAGACCACAACAACAACAATGTATTGCGAAGGTACTGTCAGTATCCCTAGCTCCGTAAATAAATGTCTGCAAGGTGATCTTGGGTGGGCTCCCGCTATTAGTCTCATTGCACGCTTTTTTGCAATGAATAATTTTTCTCTTAATGGTGAATTATCCCAAAATACGCTGCCTTATGAAAGCAGTGGATTAAAATAGGTATAGTAGCATAATTTACTGATATTTTTATCACCAAAATTTGCAATAACCCTACCAGCAGAAGTAGCTGAACCTAACCGTTTCAGCAGATTATCAATTTGTTTCTCCCAATTCAATCTATCATCAATGCACACACCCTGAAATTTTGAATATTCTGCCTTAGCAACAGGCTTCTGTTTAAAGTCTATATTTATCAATGGTGTTCTGCCATTTACTATACGGAATTGTATATACTGTGTTTTCTCAAGATTTAGTGAGAGTCCATTTGCAGAGAACCACTTACTAATTTTCTGAAGGACATTATTTACAATTTCCTCAGCTGGTTCTTGATTGTTGGGTGCGATTAATATACTTGTATCATCAGCAAAAAATATTAAGGAAAACATATTGTTTGTAGATAAAAATTAATCCTTTAGTCTAAAAAGGTACGTTTTTTAATTGTATTATTTTAGTGGAATTTTATACAATCATACATAAGTCAATTTATTTTTAATTGAATTGATTTTCTTTGTTCATCGTGAAACCTTAATAAGCCCAACGTATTTATTTTGACTAATACCTTTGTAAACCATTTTTTGTCATTTGTATAATATTATTCTGATTACTCCACAATTTTCAAGACTATTCTCTCTATTAAACGTAAGTTATGGTTTATGTACCAGTAGTAAAAATAAAATAAAATATTTCAAAAGTTTGCTGGATGGAGAATAGAAAGTTGATGTTGGTCGTTAATCGTTGAGATTTACATTTAACTGAATAATGGCGATATTATTTACCATCTAGAATTTTTGTCACTTTCTTTGGCATTTTGAAAGCATAATTTGATGCTCTACAACTTTCCTCCTACAAAATTTTGCTTCAAATTAACCAATTCTCAGGTGCTGCACGTTTTGTGGTGACGAAATAGCTGTTTCCCGAAAAAAGCGAAAAATTACCATTTTCTCGCGTAGCGTTCCTATTGGAAAATTTAATGAAATAGCAAAATTTTTGGTTCTCAGTCAATGAGAAAATTAATGTTATCGCTTTATCGATTAAACCCTTAGTTTCGGAGGAATTTTAAAAGAAAAGGAAAGACCAAATATGTTTTAGTTTTCTTTTCATCAACGCCGAAGATCCACTCATAAATTGGGGCAAAATGAGATTGTTCATATTAGAGCTCTACTTGAGGGATTAAAACAGTTTCCAGAATTAAATTAATTTCTGAGAGGCAATCACCCGATCGGAGCTAATTTTACTGCTCCAGTTGTCTTGCTGTTTTCGATCTGTTGTGCCTAAGTACCACTTGTCACGCGCTAGGTTGCGAAAAAGGAGTCGTCGTTCGGCTGTTTCGCGAGGATACATTGCCTGCAATTCAGTTATAGCAAAATTATTTGAACAATTCTTTTATGTAATAAAATAGCAGTTTGGAAGTTTACCGTCGACTGGTAGGGCAACAGTGAGTAATTATTCCGTTTATTCGCGAAGGATGTGCGCAACTGTACACGAAATCAGTGGACAAAACAATATTTTCATTATTAGTCAATAGCATCCATTGGCGGAACATATATTATTATTATTTGGACAGTTACAAAGACTACCGTGGACGTTGCAGCGTGACAGAATAAGGCCGGCCGGTGTGGCCGAGCGGTTCTAGGCGCTACAGTCTGGAACTGCGCGACAGCTACGGTCGCAGATTCGAATCCTGCTTCGGGCATAGATGTGTGTGATGTCCTTAGGGTAGTTAGGTTTAAGCAGTTCTAAGTTCTAAGGGACTGATGACCTCAGCAGTTAAGTCCCATAGTGCTCAGAGCCATTTGCACTATTTGACAGAATAATTTAGATGAGCTCCATAACAATGGCAAACTCCAGTACTAAAGTTGAATTTAAATTGAACTTTTAATACGAGCGTGTTTGGTACAGGTATTATTACGAAGTGTACTACTTACGAACCCAGTAAACGAAGTAAAATGGTGTGTATTGTTATCCTTGCGAAGCAATTTTTTTTTACTTAGATTTGAAGAACTTTAACGTAAGTAAAGAAACACGTTTGCCTTTATAAGAAATTCGCTCAGATTTTGCAACGATAGGTGCTCTCTCTGTTAATCAGGCCAAACCCATTTCTGATCGTCGCAAACTAAAGTATTAATAATGAAGCATGAGCAAAAACTATATGATGTCGAAGGCTACATTATTTGTTCTCAAAAGCTTCAAAGAACGGCAGCACGTTTTGCCTAAACACGTCAGATTTCTTTCGAGTCTGACATACGGAGCCGAGCTAAGGAAAAAGAGAACAAATATTAATTTTAACCGATAGCTTAACAGGAACATTATCCGTATCATTAATACGATTACATAAATAGGTTTGGAACATTTCTGCGTAAGTAAGTGACTCTGATGAAGATCTTTCTGGCTACTGAAGCGAAAAGGCGTGTGAAGTTAATTCCAACAGTTATGCAAAACGAATTTCTTTCTTCTCTGCGAATACATTACTACATCGTTGAAACCGCCCACATGATAACGGCATCTGCTGTTCTCCTTCCTCCATCTCCACCTTTAATGGCACTTTCTGTATACATGTTTCATAGATGTTCTTATGCTGTGATAACAGTAAGAAACGTCATTAAACACTACACAAAGGTTCTTATAACTTCTTCGTACTCACCAGAAATGATTTATGGACACCAGATAAAACCAAGTCTGGAATGGCTGAATGGCTATTTCTAACACTCCTCACCGCCTTCCCCTACATCAGTCATGTGTTCGTCTAGAGTGTGGAGATCTGCTTGTGCCGTTGATAAGAAAAAAGAAATGGCTGAAACCGGTCCAGCAGTAATCATAATCATCTTGAGTTCTATTTCCCATACGACTAACGGATCACTGGTTCCTCCATAAGACACAGGGATGATTTTTCAAGTGAATTTATAACATTAATACAGTGTGTGGTATCAGATAACGGAATTTGCAACTTCTCCTCGCCTTAATCAAAAAATATCCCCCGTTTTAGGATTCCACCGACTATGAGGATTTAGAACCATTTCTTCGCGAATTTAGCTTCGCAGTACCGTCTTGCGTCGTGTAGGTGACGAAGTGGAATAGTGCCAGCAAGACGTTCAGTTTTGCAGGAAAGAGTGCCGATGGTGTCGTCACACTAAACGTGCCAATCCGATTGGCGTGTCATCATCAAAAGCTTCCCGTTCATCAACCCTTTAAGGAAAAGGAGACAATTTGAATTATTATTCTAGACATTCGCATTTTCTGTCCAGTCACAGGAGACTGCGTTAGCGCTCATTCACAAAGTTACTCATGAATGTGTGCACGTAATATGGCTTAACATACTCTAAATATCTTACAAGCCAAACACTTGAAATAAACGACATGGTTTGCAAAAAATGAGAGGAGCCAAAGATGAGAGTATTTTTCTCTGCTATTAGTGTTTAAATTTCGAAAGTTCCAGCGGTACGGTCGCAGATATCTATGTTATCGTTCTCTTTCTAACGAAATGACGAAGGTAACGTTACAAAAACACATTCTTACAGGTAAAAGAAATAAATAGTTTAGTGTCTTGGCGACTACAGAAAGGCCGGCCGGAATGGCCGTGCGGTTCTAGGCGCTGCAGTCTGGAACCGAGCGACCGCTGCGGTCGCAGGTTCGAATCCTGCCTCGGGCATGGATGTGTGTGATGTCCTTAGGTTAGTTACGTTTAATTAGTTCTAAGTTCTAGGCGACTGATGACCTCAGAAGTTAAGTCGCATAGTGCTCAGAGCCATTTGAACCATTTGACTACGGAACTTATGAGTATTACCCACACAGTAAACACTAGTCCATCAGCGAAGGGTCGCTTTCTGTAATCCTCGAAATACGAAAAACTTAAGGTCGAAACTAGTCTTCGCGTGATGTGTCTCTGACAAGTAACATAGCTCGATGAAACTTCGATCATACATACAAAGATCTGCTACATTATGGTACAGAATACAACTGGAAGAAATACGCAATGAGGCCAATAAAAGTGCGCTGAAACTTCGTGGTAGATTAAAACTGTGTGCTGGACCGAGATTCGAACTCGTCACCTTTGCCTTTCGTGGGCAGGGTTCACAGAACAGCTTCTGTGAAGTTTGGAAAGTAGGAGATGAGGTACTGGCAGAACTGAAGCTGTGAGGGCGGGTCGTGAGTCGTGCTTGGGTAGCTCAGGTGGTAGAGCACTTGCCCGCGAAAGGCAAAGGTCCCGAGTTCGAGTCTCGGTCCGGCACACAGTTTTAACCTGCCAGGAAGTTTCATATCAGCGCACACTCCGCTGCATAGTGAATATCTCATTCTGAGCACTTGCTCGCGAAAGGTGAAGGTCCCGAGTTCGAGTCTCGGTCCGGCACACAGTTTTAACCTGCCAGGAAGTTTCATATCAGCACACACTCCGCTGAACAGTGAAAATCTTAGTCTGGAAAGTGGCGCTTTCATTCAAAACAATAATTACACTGAAGTCACTCCGATTTACAAGTATGATGGTATCCTGTATTTTAAAAAGGCGATATATGGTTCTTAACAGGGCATATGATTGGCACGGAGAGCAATGCATGTTTCGCAACGTTCTGCCATGCTAGCCACAAAGTTGGTAAGGAGCTCTTGTGACTGAGCGTTCCATTCCTGCGTCAGTGCGGCTGGTAACTACTGCATGGTCGCTGGTGGATGTGGATGTGCCGTACAGTACGTCTCCCCAACGCATCGCACACATGCTCTGCCGCATTTAAGTCGGGATAATGGGCAGACCAGTCCATTCGCCGAATATTCTGTCGTTGCACATCCATCTGCGCTGTTCGATGCGGTCACGCATTGTCTGTAAAAATGCAATAAGGGCCGAATGTACAATTGAAAACACGAAGATCGGTAAATGATACAGTGCCACAATTATGTTCACCAGTTAGTGTATGATGTTCGAAGATCTTGAGCTCAGTACGCCCATGCGATGTCATACTCCGCCACACCGTAACACCTGTACCGCCAAAACGATCAGGTTTCAATGTTCTTGGTTGCATAACGCGTTCCCACCTCTCGCCGTATGAACGTACGTGCTGAAGCACTACTCATACAGAATCTGTTCTCACGTGAGAAGAACACGCGACCCAAGTCCTCGTTGGTCGTCGTCTTTTGCACTTGGGACCATCGCAAACACTATCTCCAACGTAGTGGTGTCAACGGAACACAACGTACTGGGGTGGGCAAAGAGACCACGCCGTGTAATCGCCGTACCATTACGGAGCGTGAGACTACGTCCTTTTCAGTCATGTTAAATGTTGTTGCAATTGCACCCGCTGTTTGACGTTGGCTATTGCACAATGTACCGGTCATCTACTGCTGTAGTTGACCGCGATCGTCCACCTACTACCCATCGGGCAGCAGTGTCTGTGGTTCGGAATGCTTCCCATGCACGCGAAACCATGCTGAGAGCAATACCAAACTTCTGGGCTACACTCCTCACACTTCGTCGTTCTTCCAGTTTCCCTTTGGTTCTTCCGTGTCATCCAAATGTTTCCCCCGGTCCGTGTTGTACCGAAGAAGAGCATCACAGTGCACTGTAGACGCCCGCTGATTGATGTACACTGCGTTTTGCCGTTCCTTCAACTGTCTCGTGTTGCACGTCCACCCCCTTTTGGCGCTATAGCCACGCTCACGTCACGCCATGTGTGAGAGAATATTCTGTGCACGACTGGGAGACCTCTGACAACTTTCTCCCTCCCTTTCATTAGAGGAATTAATATATGTTACTTTATCTAGCTCGTCCTCGAGTTTTGCAGACCAGTGAATGTCCACCTTATTTGGAAAGCACAGCATGTTAGCACATACATTACTATCAGAGAGTAATGTGCCAAGTTGATCGACTGACTGACAGCCACGCTGTGCACTGAAACTGGAATCCGCCAGTAGGTGCTCATCCTAGCGACCGATGCGGCAACAGCCGCCTCTGCTGTTTGCCAGGCGCGCGACAGCGCCTCGCTTTCAGCTGCGGAGCTGCAGAGTGCCCCTGCATTTCATCCGCGCTTGCCTTGACTGTGTTCCAAGTTCGAACTGTTAGCTGCTTCCACAACCGATGGCGCCGAATGTCTCGCGTCCTCTCACTCCTATCAGTATCTGGCAGTGTAAGCTACAGTGAATCATTTAAAAATTCCACTTACAAGTGTTACATAAAGAGTAACTAGCATCTTGTAATACAACAATTAAATTCTCCGTATATTTCTTGCTTTCTAAAGTAGCTGAAGTTGTCACATCACGATAGCATGAACGTTCGTATGAGGGTGCGAACAAGCTGAAGTTACAGGACTAGTAAATTAAGATGTACGATATGTGCGCTGACATTCCAGCAATGGTTCCAAATGGACAGCACCGGTTAGCGCTTCCCCTTGCTTCTGTATCTGCAAACAACAGCAACCTCTTAGCTCATTAGGAAAGCTTCTCATATCTGTTGGAGTGTGATGCTAAACACGTATATTTTGCTTGAATGTAGACTGAACTGATCAGTTAAATATGTCAGGAGACCTCGTGACACGGACGTAATACACTTGCGAAGATGAAATGCTAAAACAATTTACTTACGAAATCTTGTAAAAGCTGTGTAAGGAAACCTTCATATTTTTCCTTTTGCGTGGTCAACTAATTTCTGGTAAAGATACACAGGAGAAAATATAAACATCGTTTTCTTCGATAATAAATTTCCCTCAAATGTTATTCTATGAATCGTATTAAACGACACAGTACTTGCTTGATTTAACACTGTTACTGTGGAGTTAAGACTCTCAAAATATCACTATTTTTGTGTGAATGGATAGAAATTATTGGACTTAATCGTAACTCAAACGCCTAGAGCATGTTCAACCGAACTTGTTATATAGGGGGGCCTATACGAGTTTTTATCCGAAAAACAAAAGACATTGTACGCTAAAGAGATCACTGCACTCCTAGGGATAGGAGGCGTTTATAGACGAGGAAAGGAGCTAAAATGTAAGCGTAACTACGGAACACATGGAGAATTTCTACAACAGCTACCGTACATATGCCGTCACTGGAAAATGTTTCGAGACTGGATTAATAAACAATAGAGAAATGTTACGATGGTGGTTTTAAATGCCTCAGTTGTTCTAAATAGTAGCCGGCACACCCCCACCCTCCAGTCTTCACTTGAGTGCAACGTACAAAACGTTCATACATCAATGAGCGACTGTTACAATTGTTCAGCTCGTTCGTCACAATGGCTTGAATGTCGGTTGTGTCATAAAGCTTTGGTCCTCTTTGTGAATTTCTGCACTTGGTCGCCCGCATCTCGTGGTCGTGCGGTAGCGTTCTCGCTTCCCACGCCCGGGTTCCCGGGTTCGATTCCCGGCGGGGTCAGGGATTTTCTCTGCCTCGTGATGGCTGGGTGTTGTGTGATGTCCTTAGGTTAGTTAGATTTAAGTAGTTCTAAGTTCTAGGGGACTGATGACCTCAGATGTTAAGTCCCATAGTGCTCAGAGCCATGTGAACCATTTTTTGCACTTGGTCACTTTGTGGCACGTCCATGTTAATAACACCTAGGGTCGTCACCCCCGCTATGATTTTTTTCTTCTTTTTATCCAAAGGGAATTGCCCAAGTTTTGCTTTTTAATTAAGTCGCGGTAAGTGAGACAAGGTGCGTTGGATTAACTTTGCGCACGCTTTTCTCTTCTACAAAACATTTTGGAGAATGTCTTGCACATTTGATTTAGAAATGTTGCTCCATTAAGATATGACACAACTATATTGCCACACTGAGGCTGAACATTAACTACACTACTGACCACTGCGATCTCACAACTGACTGGTCGAATGCAGATGTGTTGTTTACAGTCGTTATTTCAATCTGCCACGGTAGTTACTGCGTTGACGTCGCCTATACGCCAGGATAAACTCGGTCCCTGAACTTTTTGGAAGGACGGTTAATGACTTAAAGTCTAGAAACGTTGTGAGGTAAAAGGCCCTAGCATCGCTCGGAGTTGTAGGAGTTGATTGTGGAAAGCAGTGATGTTTGAAGATAGCGTCGAATCCATAATCTCATATGCCGCAAGGCGAACTAAGCCGTAGTGGCATTTCTTCCGTAGTAGTGATGATGGGGTGTGGAAAAGGGACAGGCAAAAATAACCGAGCATGGTCGAAGACGGAGACGAATCGCGAGACTGAATCGTGACAGTCCCAATGACATTTCCTTTAACGGAGTTGAATGAATGTTAACTCGTAGGACATTCTGGAACGAGCCAAACATGCATAGAAATCTTTTCCCACGCTTTCACGAATGCCGGCCGGAGTGGCCGAGCGGTTCAAGGCTCTACAGTCTGGAGCCGCGCGACCGCTACGGTCGCAGGTTCGAATCCTGCCTCGGGCATGGATGTGTGTGTTGTCCTTAGGTTGGTTAGGTTTAAGTAGTTCTAAGTTCTAGGCGACTGATGACCTCAGCAGTTAAGTCCCATAGTGCTCAGAGCCATTTGAACCATTTGCTTTCACGAATAGTGGTAAATTATCCATTTATGGATACATGGCACTGAGCTACAGCGTTGTTGAAAGCTGTTGATGGAGAACATCACGACACCGATACCATCATCCCCATCGAATGTACTTTGTAACAAAAAGGTGCTCTCGGTTGCGATGGTAGTGATGCAATAGAGTGGTTCACAACGACCAGGTTTAAGATTTGTATATTTTAAAAAACATATAAATAAATTCTGCATATTTTGACTGTAAAGTGATTTATTTCGTTTACCTTTGCTCTTTTCAGCATCGCAAATCGTTGAATAGGGTACACCCACTGGACAGACTTCTTGGGACTTGTGCTTGCACAGGTCGTTTCACTGGTCAGCTGAGTATATACTTCTAGAATGAAATTTTCACTCTACAGCGGAGTAGATAGTTGTTTTAAGGTTTGAATGAGACGTCAATCTATTAATTTTCGCGGAAATCGGTCTGTAATGCCGACTTGTAATAGTGCTGTAGGTGAAAATTGCAACACCACAAAGAAATCGCAAGAGAAGTTGTAAGGTTCCTGTTAGGGTTTAAACACGGTTTACCTTTGTAAACAAGTCCGGACATGGCCTAAGAAGTCCTCTCATATACACTGTTTAGCCTAATGAAAAAAATCAGCAACGCGATCTGACTACAGATTTCTTGGAATATCACCAACGCAGTGAACACTTCTTCCAATAATTTACATAACAAAGAAAAACTGGATGCACAAGTACCTGAATAGTTCTATCAAACATCTCACTACGCATGAAATTGCGTAGGAAACGTTGCATATGGACTTGAACAGTGCTGTGAGCTTGTTGACCCAGTCTGTATAACTGCTCAAAAGTACGAGATAACATACAATCAAACTTTATACAGGACGGAGGACTACCACTCCACCAGCTGCATGCTCTCGAACAACCACCTTTTCTGCCGTGTGATCCTGTATAGAAAAGCGAAGTACAGTATCCAAACTAAAGATCTTTAGTGTAGATATCAATTGCAGCTAAATAACCCTGAAAGACTCTTGTAATTATTGAAGGCAAAGTCGACGTTCAGTGTTTAGTGTTCGTAAGCCGATTGCAACGTGCAGGTCGGCTTAAACTCGTCTTTGATAACGAAACTGATCTGAAAGTGTTTTCGCGTATAAACCCATATAATTGTCTCAGAGATAATGAAATTACGATACTACCTACGTTAAAGAAGTTCAGAAAATACGTGACACAAAATTTTTCAAAACTGGAGAAAAATTATCAAAGAAGACTTAATAAAGTCGCAAAATATCGATCAAGATTCATTGTAGGGGTTTTAACGAAATTAATTGCTCTGCCAGTCGGATGACAATACAACAGACAGATTCTGTATCAATTATCGGAACCTGTTCACCTCACAAAAACACGAAGACCGTGTCGGCGACAGGACTCCAAGCTATGAAAGTTATACTGCAATTCTATCCGTCTTGCAATTTGATCCAAGAAAATCATCAAGCATGAACTATACGATTTAGAGGTACGAACTGCAAATTTCTACCAAAAAATGTGCTCATAACGTACGCTATCAGAGTAAGGGGTAATTACGATTAAACTTTCGCTACTTGAGTCAGTCTAAACTAAAAACTGTGTCAGCACTAAACTTTATAGGAACGATGTTCGGACTGTGCGCTGCTGGATTTGCAATGTTAGTGGTGCTACTGTCATGACTTGCCGTTCGGCGCCTGTACTCGTGCAACAAACTAGTGCACGAAATAATTAAAATAACGAATCACATACTGAAGGTTTCAATATATTAGCCAACTTTCAAACTCCAGAAAGTAGAATACAGTCACATAGGTCACACCAAACCAGCATCCTTTGTAGCCATTAAGATCTAAATTAAGTTGGTATTCACATTCCGGCGCCTTTATAGTGCTCCATCCTACATATACACTCCTGGAAATTGAAATAAGAACACCGTGAATTCATTGTCCCAGGAAGGGGAAACTTTATTGACACATTCCTGGGGTCAGATACATCACATGATCACACTGACAGAACCACAGGCACATAGACACAGGCAACAGAGCATGCACAATGTCGGCACTAGTACAGTGTATATCCACCTTTCGCAGCAATGCAGGCTGCTATTCTCCCATGGAGACGATCGTAGAGATGCTGGATGTAGTCCTGTGGAACGGCTTGCCATGCCATTTCCACCTGGCGCTTCAGTTGGACCAGCGTTCGTGCTGGACGTGCAGACCGCGTGAGACGACGCTTCATCCAGTCCCAAACATGCTCAATGGGGGACAGATCCGGAGATCTTGCTGGCCAGGGTAGTTGACTTACACCTTCTAGAGCACGTTGGGTGGCACGGGATACATGCGGACGTGCATTGTCCTGTTGGAACAGCAAGTTCCCTGGCCGGTCTAGGAATGGTAGAACGATGGGTTCGATGACGGTTTGGATGTACCGTGCACTGTTCAGTGTCCCCTCGACGATCACCAGTGGTGTACGGCCAGTGTAGGAGATCGCTCCCCACACCATGATGCCGGATGTTGGCCCTGTGTGCCTCGGTCGTATGCAGTCCTGATTGTGGCGCTCACCTGCACGGCGCCAAACACGCATACGACCATCATTGGCACCAAGACAGAAGCGACTCTCATCGCTGAAGACGACACGTCTCCATTCGTCCCTCCATTCACGCCTGTCGCGACACCACTGGAGGCGGGCTGCACGATGTTGGGGCATGAGCGGAAGACGGCCTAACGGTGTGCGGGACCGTAGCCCAGCTTCATGGAGACGGTTGCGAATGGTCCTCGCCGATACCCCAGGAGCAACAGTGTCCCTAATTTGCTGGGAAGTGGCGGTGCGGTCCCCTACGGCACTGCGTAGGATCCTACGGTCTTGGCGTGCATCCGTGCGTCGCTGCGGTCCGGTCCCAAGTCGACGGGCACGTGCACCTTCCGCCGACCACTGGCGACAACATCGATGTACTGTGGAGACCTCACGCCCCACGTGCTGAGCAATTCGGCGGTACGTCCACCCGGCCTCCCGCATGCCCACTATACGCCCTCGCTCAAAGTCCGTCAACTGCACATACGGTTCACGTCCACGCTGTCGCGGCATGCTACCAGTGTTAAATACTGCGATGGAGCTCCGTATGCCACGGCAAACTGGCTGACACTGACGGCGGCGGTGCACAAATGCTGCGCAGCTAGCGCCATTCGACGGCCAACACCGCGGTTCCTGGTGTGTCCGCTGTGCCGTGCGTGTGATCATTGCTTGTACAGCCCTCTCGCAGTGTCCGGAGCAAGTATGGTGGGTCTGACACACCGGTGTCAATGTGTTCTTTTTTCCATTTTCAGGAGTGTATGTGTTTACAATACCGGTAGGAGCGCCTGGCCGAGATCAAAGGATCAGAGGCACTTAACCGTGCGGAATGTGTGCACGGATACACCGAAAATTTAGATCAGGCATAAATGTTCACTATAAGCATCACTCATTAATAGTATAATGTACGAGTAATTTAAACGAAAAAATTCATTAACTCTTAGTACAAAATTTCGACTGCGAGAATGTGTTGCAGAATCTGACTGCGAGAAAGTCGCTTGAAAGTGTCTGTTTGGTTCCCTGTCTAAACATTTCGTTATGGCAAGAATACTGTCTGAAGTCAACACTGTGAGTCATTAAACTTTTAAAGTGATAAACTGGCCCTGGAGAACCTCAGTATTCCCTTTTTTTATGATTTAATTTTGGCTTACCTGTTGCACAATGGAAACACCGTGGCAATGCTGTTATCTTACCAGTACGTCGCATTTGCCGAGATGCACCTGGAGCGATGTGCTCTTTTTTAGAAAACGCAAAGCGTCGTTGGTTCATAACAAATCTGACTAAGGAACAATGATAACTCATGCTTTGCAGTTCATTTCATGCTACTGGCGGAACAATTAATTTCGTTAAACCCCCGACAATGAATCTTGATCGATATTTTGTTACTTGATTAAGTCGTCTTTGCTAATTTTTCTCCAGTTTTGAAACATTTTGTGTCGCGTATTTTCTGAACTTTTCTTTAATGTAGGTAGTATCGTGATTTCATTATCTCTGAGACGATTATATGAGTTCATACGCGAAAACACTTTCAGATCAGTTTCGTTATCAAAGACGAGTTTAAGCCGACTTGCACGTAGCAGTCGGCTTACGAACACTAAAGACGGAACGTCGTCTTTGCTTTCAATAATTACTTGAGTCTTTCAGGGTTATTTAACTGCAGTTGATAATGACTTAGGCTAAATTATAACATCAAACGTAATTAATTTTCTGATCAGGAAAGTTCTATATTGAAAATTATCTCTTTCTTTGCTTGACAAACATTAATACACAAAAGAATTAGAGCTCTTCAGTAAGTAGTCTTTAAAGTCATATGAGATCTTCTCAAAAATGCAACTCGTAAAAATGACAGTCAACAGTTCCCAACCTCTAATTGAAAATTATGCATGGCTGTTTATCTTTCTCTGTACTCATGTCTCTGGGTGTCTGAACCAAGAATGCGTAACTACAAGCTGCCGCAATAAAGTATGAAATCTGAAATCAACTATCTGAAAGTAAATTCTCTTCTGTTACTCACTAAAATAATCATAATAAAATATTCTTCTCAAAATACTTCAGTGTCTTTCCTCTTTTGTTCAGTAAATTGACATGTTCCATT
Organism: Schistocerca piceifrons; assembly: GCF_021461385.2. NCBI lineage: Eukaryota > Metazoa > Arthropoda > Insecta > Orthoptera > Acrididae > Schistocerca > Schistocerca piceifrons. Next base: position 493,609,673 of record NC_060141.1, read on the forward strand.
TCCTCAGAATATAATTGCACCTGTAATCAGAAACCCAATTTATCATGTTCCGCGCATCTTTGCAGAGCAGAGGTGATCCAAGCAAGTCTCAAGGCGCCACAGCCTCCCTGATGACACTACACGCTTATAATTTCAAACAGTACAAAGGCACTTACACGTTCATGACATCGAAATACTAGAGAAATGACCATGAAACTATCTGCAGTCCCCTGTCAAAGATGTCATAGATCGTTGACACTTCCAGACAATTTTAGATGAAACTACCTAATGACAGATTCATAAAATAACGTAGTGGTTCTCTTTGTACACCTGGACAGTTCCATAGAGGATATGTGTATACGCTAGATGCAGATTATGGTGTAACTTATTTTCTGAGGTCCCGTGTTTGACACATTTGTAGTTCATAGCGCTATACGGTGGATTCAACACCGTAGATATCCTGTAATCTATAGCAGACGTCGTCAACGGAACGACGTCCAAAGACAGCTTGTCACAGGAATTTCTCATTGTCCCGGACGACGGTACTACAGTTTCACCAGTTACACTGCTCGACGCAAGAACTTGTTGAACCAGTAATTTGTGGCCGCTTGTGCTGAAAGGTCTTCGGCACCCACATGCAAACGAAGTCGCGCATAAGGTGCTGCTAATAACGCAGTAGATCAAGTTACCTATCCTTTCCAAGATAGGAGAAGGCGGTTAAGTACTTATTTCGTAGAACTGATGGCGATCTGTACGTAGGTTAACTGCTCAGAAGGCGGCCAGTTCGGGACATTAAGTTGCGCCAAAGCGGACTCCGCCAGATACAAAATCAAAGGTAACGGTGATGATGGATGAACTGTCTGACGACCCACAATAGTAATGGATCTACTTACACAATATGACATCGCCACGTCTGTAGAATATATGCAGGTGAATCAGAAATGCTTTTCATATCTTTCGGTGCGGTGTTCTCATGCTAAGGCAAGAAAGAGAAGTGCATGCATACATACTGAAACTAATGCGCTTTTACTTAGTAACTGGAAACAGCGTGTTCTCCAAAACATCTGGCTAACAATGTGAAAGCCAGTACTTATAAATTTCCGATTGCAGTGTCTAATCTAGAATCGTCTTTGCTACCCCATTTTTAAACAGCAACTAAGCTGTCCAAATTACTTTTGATGTGTGTGATATCAGTTAGTGTAAACTACACCTGACTGTCTGTAAATGATAGTAAAGAATGATTATCAGTCATACTTAGATTGGCTTGGTTATGACATAGTCACACATAATGACTAAGTGTTTAGTAATGTAAAAGAGTCCTGCTAGAAAAATGTACTTGTTGATTTAATAAGAAATTTTTAAATGAAAAGTTTTCCTAATTGTCTCTCAAAAAGTACATTTAGGCCCTACAGCTGTTTCTTACCTGGGCAACGGATAATTCGGCATTGCTCTGACTGCTGTGCAAAATTGATAAGCTGAAAGAAATCACCAACAATATGCCTTCTTATTTTTATTTGTTATGCTATTTTAGCAAATGATCTTTGGATTGTTTTTCAGAAATGCTATTCACTGTTTACGCAGTTGTACAATGCGTTACACTGCAACTTCTTGCCAAACACATTTTTCATTTAAAGAGTGACTAAAAGCCTCAATAAAATGTTTGTAAATGACAAAAGGGATTCTTTTTATATTGTATTGATTCGTTTTAATAATTCAGAAATGACTCTCACTAACATTAATTACTGTATAATTACTTTCTGTCATTGCCGTATACCATCAAAAATGCATGTAAGACAAACGATTTCTAAATTAGATAACTTTTACACTTTTGCTTTCGTAATAAAACATCTTCACTTAATCTTGGTGGGAGGAAACTAAGCAGAATAACGAACACGTAACTGATAACTCTCCCCGGATATCAATACGAGAATACTGTTAAAAACAAAGATATTTTGGACTACAATAATTACTCAAATAGCGCTTGCAGCAAATAAAGTTTAATGCAGATTACCTTTTTCCAAATTATATGCATCTTTAAAAAATTCTTGACACGATCATCATTAATCCTTACTCAGACATAGCGGAGCACCTCAAGTAAAATTTCCTTCTCTGTGCGGCGCGTCCGCAATCCGAGCTTCTATATCTGCCTTGACGCAACACACCCTCTCTTTCTCCAGAACTCGACTCCTGCCGTTACACAACTGCAACTGCCTCGCTCGCTTGCCGGAGCTCTACTCAATAATACAACCTCTGGTAACCAAACTACAGTATATGTCACTCATGTGTTGAGATACGCAAGACGCTCGTAGTGGTAAAGATCCCCAACTACTATGATTTTTCTTGACGTTTTCATTTTTACAACTATTTCTCCGCATACAGATACATATCAATATGTCTGAAATTCAGGGTGTATCAAGAACAAACATCCTAAAAAAATCATAAGAATTTTGTTATTTGAGATATGTGCGTAAACAATGTACTGTTGGAAACAGCAAACTCTCGAGTTTTACATGGCTCACGCTAGATAGCAGCTGCGCCCACTTCAGTTCTAGTAAATATGGTGTCGGCACAACAGAAAGCGTTTTGTGTTCTACGTTTTGCGCAGTGCGGGTCAGTAATAACCGTTCAGCATGACTTTCGTTCTAGGTATGGTGTGGATCCTTCTACAGGATTGAACAGTAGACGATGCCATGAACAGTTCGGGGAAAAAAGGTCGTTCGTTAAATGCAAATCGCCGGGCCGTCCCCGAGTGTCTGACACGGGCGTAGTAAGCATCCGCCATAGTTTCACAAGGAGTTCGCAGAAATCCGTTCGCTGTGCAGCTCGACAGCTCAACGTGCCCCTTATGTCCATCTGGCGTATGTTGCGTCGACGTTAACACATGAAACCATACAAAAATTCAGTTACTGCAAGCTCCTCATGAAGGTGACAAACAAAAACGTGTGGAGTTCTGTAATTTTGTTCTTGGCAAGATGAACGATGACAGTTTTCTTCCACGCTTAGTGTTTAGTGACGAGGCAACATTCCATATAAATGGAAAGGTGAACAGTCACAATGTGGGCGTATGGGGTACGGAACAACAATGTGACGTTGTACAACGTGAGAGGGACTCACCAAAATTTGTTTTGCGCAGTTTCACGGGAAAAGCTGTATGGTCCATTTTTCTTCGCCGAGAACACTGCTCCAGGAAGCACATATCTCGATATGTTTGAGAACTTTCTGTTGCTACAGTTGGAGACTGATTCAAACGACTTCATTTACCAACAGCGTGGGGCACCGCCACGCTGACATCTGGAAAAGCGGGAATTTTTAAATAAAAGGATTAGTGAACGCTGGATCGGTCGCACTGGACCAAATGATTCAGCCCTACATTACTGGCCTCCAAGGTCACCAGACCTGACTCTACGGGATTATTTCTTGTAGGAGTTTATAAAAGACTCTGTTTATGTGTTTCCGTTACCAACAATAACCAGTGAAATGAGACCCCGCATAGTCCGCAGCTCGTGGTCGTACGGTAGCGTTCTCGCTTTCCACGCCCGGGTTCCCGGGTTCGATTCCCGGCGGGTTCAGGGATTTTCTCTGCCTCGTGATGACTGGGTGTTGTGTGATGTCCTTAGGTTAGTTAGATTTAAGTAGTTCTAAGTTCTAGCGGACTGATGACCATAGAAGTTTTGTCCCATGGTGCTCAGAAGCAGCCAGACCTCGCATAGCAGCAGCTGTGGAAGTTGTAACTCAAGACATGCTCGCTGCAGTGTGGAAACAATTTGAATACCGCATCAGCGTATGCCGTACATCTCAAGGGGGGTCATATTGGACACGTATGAAAAGGTATGAAAGAAACTTTTTGAGTTCCCCGTCCATAAAAAAAAACAATGCATTGTATTTGTTCATTAGTTTCAGAAATATAGACGTGGCAAATCGAATGATTCTTTTTGATACAACCTGTATTCTTCGTCAGTTTAATAGTCACTGACTGTTCCTTATAGTTGTGTTATAACAAACCGATGAAGGTTTAGAAAAAGTGAAAAAAATGTTACAAAATGTCTGACCTACTCTTATGATAATTACGAACGTTTCCAAGAAAGTAATATTCTTCTGTTGATGTTTTCAAGGCAGCACACTTGTTCTTCGAGGTACGTGTTAGCTACGTGCCCGCAGTATTACTTCATCTTTTGCACAACTTGCACATTTCTCTTCTTCTCGTGATATTAATAGCTACGGAGGAAGTATATTTCTCTCACATGTCACTTAAAGAGAACGTTAATTCCCATGCTGAACCAGTCGTAATAAATCAGTGCGCCAGGTCACAGTATAAATCAAAAGAGGTCGCATAATGAAGAGCACAACACGTCTGTTGCTAGAGTTTCTGGCGTTACAGCTCAATTACAATACTTTACACATGAATTTTATTTCTAGGAGTAAGACAGCAAATTTTATCAACGTGTGTCGGCATTAATTAGGCCAGCGTGAGAGTGCGTTTTGACGAACTGCATGTACAAAATAACCTCTACACAATCAACACTTCACCGCAGCATGCACTCAAGATTTAACAATCCAGTTCGTACAAGAGCAACTACCTGAATAATTCTCTACTATGCGGATGCAAAATACCTTGCATTTTCAAGGATTAAGGTACGGTTTAGGAGGGCGTACTGAAAAGTAGTGCCTCCGAATTTTTAATGTTAAAGCTATTACAGCCTTATAAATAAAACGAATGTTATTAACATTCTACATCTTTATTCTTCATGTCTATATTTATTCCTCAGTCACCCTGGCCACGAACACGTATCTCCCAAGAAGAGACCATTTTGTTGATACCGACACTGTAGAATATATGGCTACCTCACTTCCTGCTTCCACCGCTTAATCAAGGCTCGAAGGCGTTCTTCAGCTTTTGAAAACATATGAAAATGGGTTAGGTCCAAGTCGGCGCTGTATGGAGTATGATCGATGACACTGAAACCAGGATGTCACAGCGTCTTGTGCGGTCTGACTTTGTCATGTCAAAGGACAGGGTGTTCCATGTATGGACGAACACTTCGAATGGGAAACTCGATTTCAACACGCTGTCTCTCACGCTCAGACATAGTGACGTTGCACACCGCCATGTTACATGCTGCAGTTCGGAGCACTCTAGCAGCAGATAGCTGCAACTGTGTGGGCACTGATGAATAAACATATAGAATGTTAACAGCGTTTGTTTTATTTAAAGAGCCTTATTAGTTTTCACATAAAAATTTGGAGGCATTACTTTTCAGAACGCCCTTGTATATGAGGGGACTCATGAGACGGATTAACTGAGAAAAGTTAGCGGCTGTTAGTAGACTTGTGCAGTATGTTATGCATACCGTACTTTGTGAATATGGAAGCAGTGCAGGGTGCTTAAAAACGATCCCGTATGCAAACTGGAAATATTGTTGGTTGAAAAGACGAAAAAATTTTTCGTCATTCCAGGCCCATTAGCCCGAAATATGATGAACCCCTACCATCTTTAACCCTACAGCAGACAAATATTAAATTCTCTCCCAGAAAAAAGGATCTAGAAGTAATAATAGAAGAAAATCTAAATTCGACTGAGCACTTAACTTCAATGTGGAATAAGGCATGAGCACTTCTCTGTGCCCTAAAAAATATAAAAAGCTCTTCTCTCTTGACCTGAAAAAGAAACTTGTGGAAACACTTATACTTCCAGCTATTGATGACAGCGATATTATCCTGCAAGATTTTTGTCATAGTAGCTCACAGCACCTGAAACTAATTATGAATACCTGTGTTCATTATACCTGTGATGTTCGACTATTTGACTGTATCATACTCTCATACGAAGAGCTGGCCTGGCTGTGTGCAGACAAGCGCAGAGATCTGCACACCTTCTGTCTTCTCAACGTACACTGCCCCACATATCTATAACGCTCTTGTCCGAAAAACATAGCAGGAACATCTGTTTCCGTCAAAGAAAAATCCTTTCCGCCCTACTCTGTCGTTCAGTCACTTGCTCGAAGTCTCTCTCAGTAGCAGGAATAACCTCCCACATTATATAAGCGAACTGAATAACATCTACAGCTTCAGAAAATAGTAAACGATATATTTACTAAAGCAATGATAATTATTACCATTGACCCTCTACGTACTCGTTATCGTTGTACATCCTTCTTTCCTATGACATGTGCCTCAATTGTCAGTATTTTTAGCTGATGCAGACGACTTATATTTTCCTTTCCCAGAATTCACTGTATCAGAAAACATCTATTTTGTACCCATATAAATTCTTCTTATGTCTGCTATTATCATTATTGTTATTACTATTGTTAGTAGAAGTACTGCTGACACTAACTTTAATAGTCCATAGTTAGTATTACTTGCTCTTTTTGTCATTATAGACACTCAGATCATTTTATTACTATTTCTCGTATTAAAATGTTATTTCTAAGATAAATATGATGTAAGAAAGGTACTGCATGAATGGAAAACTGATATTCCTAATTAGATAAGGTTAAGTAAATAAATTAAAAAATAAAACTAAATTTCGGGAACTCAAACTTGTTTGTATTCTGTGATGGTAATCTGTCCCTCGGCACTACAAGAGCTATTCCACGTGGTTTCCACTCTTCTTCCATCTTCAGCCCTTGTTGCTAAGAATCAAGAATTTTAACTAACATACCCTTGTGCCTTCGTATTTGGTGGCTCTACATCTACATGGTGAGGTACATGACAGAGGGTACATCCCATTGAACCAGTTGTTAGGGTTTCGTCTTGTTCCATTCACGTATGGAGTGCGAGAAAAATGATTGTTTGAATGCCTACGTTCTACCTTCCCTGTTAGACTTAATTGGTACGGCTCCCACACGCTTGGGCAACATTCTAGAATCGGTCGCACGAGTCATTTGTAAGAAATCTCCTTTGTACATTGATTGCACTTCCCCAGTATTCTACCATTAAACCGAAATCTACCACCTGCTTTACCCACTATTGAACCTATGTGATCATTCCATTTCATATCCCTACAAAGTGTTAAACCCAGGTATTTGCATGCTCGATTCTAACAGTAACTCATTGATATTATAGTCATAATCCACAACATTTTTTTCGTTTTGTGAAGTGCAAAATTATACAATTCTGAGCAATTAAAGCAAGTTGGGAATCTCTGCACCACTTTGAAATCTTATCAGCATCCGACTGGATATTTATGAAGCTTCTTTCAGATAGCACTTCGTTGTAGTTAACTGCATCATCTGCAAAAAGTCTGATTTTATTAAATATAATTTGCAAGGTCATAAATATACAGCATGAACAGTAAGGGTCCCAACACACTTCTCAGGGGCACACCGAAAGTTACTTCTGCATCTGAAAGATGACCCTCCATCCAAGATAGCATGTTGCGTACTCTCAACTAAAAAGGGCTCAATGCAGTCGAAAATTTTACTTGATCTCCCATATTATCCTATCTTTGACAATAACCACATAAGTTGTACTGAGACATATGCTTTTACCGAGCGAGGTGGCGCAGTGGTTAGCACCTTACAGGTAGAGTCGCATTTGGGTGGAAGACGGTTCAAACCCGCGTCCGGCCATTATGATTTAGGTTTACCGTGATTTCCCTGCGTGACTTCAGGCAAATGCCGCGATGGTTCCATTGAAAGGGCACGGCCGACTTCCTTCCCATTCCTTCCCTAATGCGATGGGATCGATGACCCCCCTGTTTGATCCCTTCCCACGAATCAAACAAACAAACACTTTTCGGAAATAAAAAAAAAACACTGCATCTACCCGATTGCCTTGATCCAAAGCCTTCAATACGTCATGTGGGAACAGTGCAGGTTGGGTTTCACATGATCGATGTTTCCGAAATCTATGTTGGTTGGCATCGAGGAGGCCATCCTGTTGAAGGTATCTCATTATGTTTGAGCTTAGAATATGTTCTAAGAATCTACAACTAATTGATGTCAAGGATATTTGACCGTAGTTTTGTGGATCACCTCTACTGTCTTTCTTGTAGAACGGTGTGACCCGTGCATTTTTTTTTTTTTTCAAGAAATACGTGGGATACGCAGTTTTGTATCGTGAGCACATTTTCAACGGGTTTGATTTACGTCAGTACAGTTAAGTAGTCCCGTAGTCAAAAATTCAAAGTAACGCGGTGGCCATATTACTGTTCACTCTCGACAAACGCATCACTCATTAAACGGTATAATTTTGCACATTCTTGGATCGGGACATACTTCATCATCGCGGAAAATTTATCTAAGAGAGTAATCGTTATGAAATATCCGTTTAAGTGTCTGGTGAAGTCTGTGGTCCAAGGATTGTGCCATTCACGATAGGTGGCCAGATAGACAGCTCGAGAATTCTTATTTGGTCACAGGTAATTATAACGATAAATCAGTATTCCGGCCTTTGCGAATTTCGCCTTACAAAGTAAAATGCATGTAATGAACTGAACATTTCCAGCCTGTCTGGTTCGTAATATCCCACGTGACAACTGAGATCTTCTGCGTCTACTTGCTCGTATTATGAGTGATGGTATGTCTGCAAGTTATTGGAATAACCTGCTGAACATTTTTTTATGCCTTCCGGCACGCATGCGAAACGTAATTCGTTTCCGTCTATACTTGTTTTCCTGATTTTGAAAATTTCTCTGTTTATATTCTGTGAAACCAAATGCAGTTGCATGTTGACTGTATGTGTGTATAACCTACGAAATGTACGTGATCAGAATGAATTTGTCACAAATACCACAAGGCAGTGCAATTAAAGTATCCTGAAACGTAATAGTCTTTTTGTTTCATAAATTTCCGTCACCGACAGCTAAATTTCCGTCACCGACAGCTAAATTTCCGTTACTTCTACTAATACCATAACTTTAACGGTTAGATGCACATAGTCCAGATAACGTTCCTGTAACACCTCCACGTGAGGGTGGGTCTGCAGTGGCTTGAAAACTACAATGCGCAACACAATTAAAGGGTCACTTTTTCGAAACCCCATAATTGCCTCCTATTGCGACACAGAAGTCGGAAATTTGGCTCATAGATGCCTTAGAATTTCTTCTGTAATGGCGTAAGACAAGGCACCCAGCAACGTCGCCCTTGGCTACAATTCAAACAGTAACGTGTCGACACGTCGACACATGCGAAAAAAGGCCAGAGCTAAGAAGTTCATATGATATTTACACTGAGGTGACAAAAGGCATAGTATAGCAATATGCACATACGCCGATGGCGGTACTATCTCGTAAGAGCAGTGCACCGGCGGACCTGTCATTTGTACTAAGGCGATACATATAAACGGGTTTCCCCGCACGACGGGAATTGGCAGACTTTGAACGCAGAACGGTAGATCGAGTTAGACGCATGGAACATTCCATTTCGGAAGTCGTTAGAGTGTTCCGTATTTCTTTATCCTCAGTGTCAAGAGCGTGTCGACAGTACCAAATTTCAGGCATTACCTCTACCACGGACAACGCCGTGGCCGACGGCCTTCATTTAACGACCGACAGCAGCGGGTGTTTGTGTAGAGATGGCAGTGCTAACAGACAAGCAACACTGTGTGAAATAAATGCAGAAGTCAATGAGGGGCGTACGACGAACGTATCCATTAGGACAGTGCTGCGAAATTTGGCGTTAATGGGCTGTGGCAGCAGACGACCAACGCGAGTTCTCTTGCTAACAGCACGACATGACATGCAGCGCTTCTCGGTGTTCGTGACCATATCGGTTGGTCCTTAGACGACTGAAAAACAGTGGTCTGATCATATGAGTCCCGATTCAAGCAGTTAAGAACTGATAGCAGGGTTCCAGAGTGGCGGGCCCAACGGTGCCATGGAACCAAGTTGTCAACAAGGAACTGGGCAAGCTGGTGGTGGCTCCATAATGACGTGGACTGGGTCCTCTGGTCGAACTGAACAAATCATTGACTGGAAATGGTTATGTTCGGCTACTTGGAGACCAGCTACAGCCCTTCATAGACTTCATGTTCCCAAACAACGATAGAAGTTTTATGGACAACAATGCACAACATCATCTGACCGCAATTCCTCACGATTGGTTTGAGGAACATTCTAGACAATTCGAGCGAATGATTTTGCCATCCAGAGCTCCGGACATGGTTGGCATCTAACATTTATGGGACGTATCGAGAGGCCACTACGTGCAGAAATTCACACACCAAAACAATTTCAGAGTTATGGACGGCTATAGAGTCATGGCTCAGTATATCTGCAGAGGACTTCCAACGATTTGTTGAGTTCATGCCGCATCGAGTTGTTGCACTCTGCTGGGCAAATGAAGGTCTGACATAGTATTATTAGAATCGTCCCATGACATTTGCCGCCTCGGTGCAATGATGTCACATTGGCACCAAATTTCATAGAAAGTCTGCCCTGCGCCACTGTGTACGAATCACACAATTTGAAGGTCGTCGCACTCCCTCTTATACATATTTCACACCTTCTCGTGACGTCTATGCGATGGAAGTTTGAACTGCGACGCCCAACGTTGAAATCACGTGGCTCACTAATGGATGGCCGAGGAAAACAGTTGCGACACACTTACGCTCAGAATCGGTACAAAAGTGCTCTGGTGTGGCATAAAGTGCGTCAGTGAAACCATTTTTTCCCTTGGGACGTTGAGTTTCCCACATTTCGCGGTGGAAAACGGCAGCTCGCAGTGCGGTGAGCAGCAGGACGACGTTCATGACATTCTTTGACGTTACTGATACCCCAGGACGATTCAACCCTTCTCTGAGGATAGCGTGGTTCTGCAATACCACTGAATGTGATTGCACACTTTTGCAGTGTAGCGCAAGCACAGTATATGCTCTGATATACAGGACGGCATTAGTAGACATCGTTCAAAATCATTCAAAGGTCCTCCTTTTTCGCACCTTCCCGTGGCGTGATCACGGGGTAGGAGGATGGTTGTAGGGAGGAGGCGTGAGTTGATGCGTGAATGAAACGGCGAAGGGTCCCCCTAAGCCGCTCCTCCCCCCCCCCTTTCCCCCCGGGTGCCTTACACGCATTCTTGATGGACACTTCAAAAATGTCCCCTTACAGAGAGAGCCTAATTCTTAGGCGCCGATGTGACAGGCATTTCTCATTCCCATTGCAGCCATCTGGCATAGAACGTCTCCAAGCTGTCCGCAACATGAAGAATTTGATCCCAGGATATACCTTCTTTGGAAATAATATTCATGTAAACTATGTCAGGACTAAGTTACTGGAATGTCCATCATGGAAGAAAACATTCGTGCATTTTATGCGGCACACCGCTGCCAAAGAAAATTCTAAGAACGGAGGTTCACAGGACCAGCGCACCAAATGTAACACCACATCAGGTTCACTATTTGGATTACAGATGTTGTCGCTTTAATCATGTGGAAGAGGGAAAGGAGTCGTTGCAATTGCTGATGCCACAACTATGGCTGACAATTTCCGTAGAATGGTCATAGGTGATGCGACTCCTGGATAACTGTCATATTCGCGAGTCAAAATTTTCATTTCTTTTAGCCGCTAGGACTTTTTCATGCTCCTCTCTGTCCTTAAGGTTCCGCTATAATGTATATTGTGCCACCCAAACAGTCACGTTGGAAGAGTTTCGCTTACAGCTGGGCGGTCGGTGTAGCTATTCGATAACGTAATTTGAGTTTCAACTCGCGCGTTCCCCCTTGTTTCACGTGATCTATATTAAAAATAAAACGCAAAGCCCTTGTGTCTGTCTGTTTGAACACGCTTATCTCCAAAGCTACTGGATAAATTATTATGGGGTTTTCGAAAGTAACTTGAGCGTAGCTTGAGTCAACGTTGAGGCTTTATTTCCACAAAATTAGATCACAGAAAGAATGATATCGTAAGTTAAAGTTCTAGGGGCCTGCTCAGCTTAGTAGTTCGGATGCTCACCTTATTGTCGGCGTCGTAGACCAATGAACTAATAGCTGGCGCTCTTGGTTTTGTTCTACGCCAAAGAACCAATGTACGACATTGTTAGTTTTTACCTAAGTGACAATATGCTGGAGGTTTATATCATTGATAGAATTAGGAACCGCAATGTTATCTTTACGAATACAAACAAAGCTGTAATTTACTTGGCTACGATGTGCGGATTAACCGATTTCGGTTTGTGAATTAGAAACCTGACGAAATTCCTTTGCTTCTTTCGTTAGGTTTCATTTATATTTGACTTGTGGGATAGAAAAACGAATTTATTATCAAAGTTTTTACAGCTTGAGGTGCGCAACCCTACAAGACGATGGTATGCATCCTTTTTAACTTCCATTGCGTACAGTTAGTGCTACAGTATAAATGAAGACGAGCTAATCGGATACCGGCCGGGGGAAAGGAAGAACGCGGCATTCTAACGCATCACCAACGGAAACGGAGCGATCTCAGTCTTTCCTCACTGTGTAGTCCTCTGTAGGCCTTCTTTGAGAATGTAGATGAATTTATAATGTTTTAAGTTAGTTTGTGTTGGTATGGTTTGTGTTCTCTCAAATTCTGTTTTACGTCAATATATTTTTCCTGTTTTCTGTGTATCGGTAGAAAAAATATATTTCTTTGAGTTGTTAGTACATTTCTGCAAATGCTCTTCACGAATTTCAGAAATGTGATGTGCGAAACATTGTGGGCATGTGAGGTAATATACTATACTGAAAACCAGGCACATTTACGCAACATACAATAGCGCTTCTTTCAGTCTCAAATTTGCCCCCGCACTCACCACCTCTTGCAGAGCCTGCCACTAGATTAGGGTGAGCATCTCCGCGATACTTTCGCGCTTACTTAATGAACTGTAACGTAACGCACTCCTCTTCTGTGGATCATCCCTATTTCTTCTGACAGTGCTGTCCGGTAGGGATCCAAGACTGGCAATCATTATTCAAGTATTGGCCCAAGTAGTATTTTGTAAGGTACCTCCTTTGCTGACAGACTACTTTTCCTGGGGATTTTTTTTGCGGTAATTTCGTATGGGACCAAAGTGCTGAGGTCATCTGTCCCTATTCCTACACACTACTTAATCTAACTTAAACTAAATTACGCTAAACACACACACTCAGTCACACACACACACACACACACACACACACACACACACACACACACACACACACACACATGGGAGGACTCGAACCTCCGACCGGAGGAGCTGCGCGAACCGTGGCAAGGCGCCTCAGACGCGGCTACCCCAATGACAGTCTGGCATCTGCCTCTCTAGGGAACAATATTATGTAGTCATTCCATTTAAAATCGATCCGAACATGTGCTGTTAGACATTTTACGTCTCTGGCTGCTTCCAGCGATTGCTGCAAAAAATGGTTCAAATGGCTCTGAGCAAAATGGGAAAAAACATGTGAGGTCATCAATCCCCTAGAACTTAGAACTACTTAAACATAACTAACCTAAGGACATCACACACATCCATGCCCGAGGAAGGATTGGAACCTGCGACGGTAGCGGTCGCGCGGTTCCAGACTGTAGCGCCTAGAACCGCTCGGCCACTCCGGCCGGCCGATTGTTGCAATTGTGTAACAATACAATAATGGATCTTCCTGCCTATTTACGCACTAAACATCACATTTAGTTAATGTTCAGACTAAGTTTCCAATCACTGCAATTTTCTGCAGGTCTTTCTGCATTCCGATACAACTTTCTAGCATTGTGACTTCTCTGTATGCAACAGCATCGTCCGCAAAAAGCACCATGGAACTTCCGACATTATCCGCTAGACCATTTATATACACTGTGAAAATCAATGGTGCAGTAACACAACTTTGTGGTACACACAAATGTACTTTTACATCTGGAGAATTCTGTTCTCTGAAAATGGCTGGCTACGTTCTGTTTGTAACAAACCCTTCAGTACTATCATGCAGTCGGTCTGATATTCCATAGCTTTATATTTTGTTCATTACGCAGCAGTGCGTAAATTTATCGAACGTCTCCCGTCTCCCGTCTCCCGTAAATCAAGGAACACGGCATCAACCCAGGCGTTGCTCTGCTACTTTCTGATTCTCGTGAACGAACAGCGTGAGATGGGTTTCACACGATCGTTGTTTATGGAATGTTGATTCCTGCAGAGGAGATTTTCGGTCTCCAGAAATGTCATACGCGAGCATAAAACATGTTCCGAAATTCTACAACAGACCGACGCCAGAGATGCATGCCTACAGTTTTGTGCATCTGTTCGACGATCTATTTTCGTAGAAACTCTTGGCGTCTTGGAAATAAGATTATTCTATATAACGTGCATATGCTGCACAGCATATACAGTGGCGCAACGTATATCCTGATCTTCATACGAGGGTTATTCGGAAAGCAAGGAACGATCGGTCGCGAAATGGAAACGCAGTGAAAATCCGATGAAATTTTGCACAGGTGTATTGGGCAGTGTCATTTCTAGTATGCCCGTCGATCGCGTTACGTCGTTCTTTTTAGTTCTGAGCACACAAAGAGCACATAAAAATACCTAGAAGAATAGTGTCTCCCCGCAAGTACGAGAGCCCGATGAGAAATTTCGCCTGAAACTATGCAGGCAACATAACATAACTATCGTGCGTTTTCTTCTTCAAGACAATTCTCAGCCGCATTCTGCAGGAGCAATGAAGATGTTCCTGCATCGTTTTCAATTGTAAATGTTTGATTACCTACAATACAGCTCATAATTGTCTCCCTCAGTTTCATCTCTGCTCACTTGAACCGCTGGCTATGAAGGCAACATTTTGGTCCAGACAACGAGCTGTAGGCCAGCGTAAAGAATTAGCGCAAAGCACTGGCGGCTGCCTTCTATAACGAGGGCGTTGGAAAGTTGGTACAACGCTACGACAAACGTCTAAGTCGGATCGGCGACTATAGAGATAAGTAGCTGGAAGCTGTAGCTAACTGTTGCAAATAAAACAGTTTTGATTTTCAGTGTGGTTTCCATTTCGCGACCTATCGTTCCTTACTTTCGGAATAGCCCTGGTACTTTATAGCCACACTAATTCCTTATCCTTCTTTGATTGTATCTTCAGGTTTCAAATTTGTTTCGTCACTATTCTGAGCTTTGTGGATAGATGTCTTACAATTTTTGGGGAGTCTAATGTTTTCACATTTATGAATTATTCTTGAATACAAACTTGACCTTATAGCTCATCGTGCGATACTATTTTGGATCCTTATTTATAAACAGGACACACAAACTACATTAGCATATTATTTTGGTCCAGCTGTGATCAAAGACTGGTGACAGTCACTCCATATCCTTGACAGTAGAACCAGGTACCGAAATTCTTAAGGAGTGAACGGCTGGGAAAAAGGTGAGGAGGGAGGAAGCAGAGTGGTAGGTAGTCTGCTGTGAGAGAGCATTAGTTGAGCAGTTAACGTGAATAAATTCCGGAAGTGCACCACGAGGTAAAATAGCTTCTCTCACCTTTGAACTTTCCTTCAGTACGAAAAATTACGAGGCAAAATTAAACTTTTTATTTTATTCGTCCGTGCTAAGCGCTTGTTCTGTTTAAGCTGAGATTTAGCGAATTTTAATCTGACATACTTCACCGTAAAGCCATTCATCGCATTAATCCTAAATTATGGGATCGTGTTGTCACGTGAGTATTAACAGAATGAAGAGCTACCAGTTTATATGTAAAAAAAGGCATGTGCAAAATGTACCGTTGGCTTCCAGCAAGAGAGAGATTTACAGAGCAGCAGAAGTCCGTTTTAACACTACATGTAGTAGTGAATGGTTGTTATTTTTGCATGACGCCGGAGGAAGTAACCGCAACATTCAAAAATATAGACATCTGTATTAAGCGGGCTTATTTAAAAGCCATATATTCTTTACGTTTAGCTGGCAAAAATTCTGCGCGTTACCAGATCAAGGATAATTCAAACTCTCTTGCACCAGGTTGGTACAAGCATAGACATGTCTTGGATTGTGGAAAGAATAAACATTACTTCTTACAATTTTAAACATAATTTCTACCATTGTTTCTAATAACAAATATGAACTCTCATTATATAGTGACAAGGAGAGAATAACAGGAACGTGTATTTTTTACATTGTTGTAAATTAGAGCG